>NW_027102609.1:75000-81019 GCF_035609145.1 Eleutherodactylus coqui | reverse complement strand
GCCCCCCCCTGAGAGCGCCTCCAAGCCCTTGCTGAGAGCCCTGTCCTAGCTGCCTGCGCGGGCAGGCGGGACCCCCCAGTAGGCCGGGCACAGCCCGCGGCAGCCACTGCTGAAGCCCACGGCAGTTGGCAGAGATGGGTCTTTGAGAAAAATGACAAAGTCCAAACGCTCCAAGCGCCGGCCAGGGTGGCGTACCCGGCTGGCCGGGCCGGCGGGAGCCGCGGCTGCCGGGGCTGAGCCGAGTGTCGATGCATGTCCTGAGAACCGGGAAGGGGGCAAACCAGTAGCTCCAGGCCGGGCCGGAGTTCCAGGAGGTCGGCCTGACTCTGGAGGTTTTCCCCCTGGCTTTTCCTCATAAGCCAAAATGGGGGAAGTCAAAAAAGCACCCCCAGCAGATGTATGCAGAGGGGCTGGCGGGTGACGGGGAGCGGGCTGTTGGCAGCAGTGTGCTGGCTGCGGAGGTGTGCATGGGCGTCTGCGGAGGGCCCCCTGAGTGCACCTGCCAGTGGTGGCTCAACACCCTGGCTGAGCCTCCGATGTGCCCGGGCAGGACCCCAGGAGGCCGGGCACAGAACGCCGGCTGCCCCCCTTGCCGTTTGACGAAGCTTGCGCGGTCAGAAAAGTTTCAAAGTCCCAACGGGGAGAGAGCGTTGACGGCGAGGGGGCGCTGGCTGCTCCAGGGGCCGGGAGGGAGGCCCTGGAGGTGGGCCTGGGGGTGTGGAGGGGCCCCCTGAGAGCACCAACCAGCAGTTGCTCAAGACCCTGCCTGAGCCTCCGGTGTGGCAGGGCAGGACACCCATTGGCGGGGAACAGCAGGTGGCAGCCCCTACTGAAGTCCTTGGCAGCTGGCAGAGATGAGTCTTTGAGAAAAAACGACAAAGTCCAAATGCTCCAGGCGCCGGCCAGGGTGGCGGACCCGGCTGGCCGGGCCGACGGGAGCTGCGGCGGCTGGGGAAGAGCCGAGTATCGATGCATGTCCTGAGAACCGGGAAGGGGGCAAACCAGTAGCTCAAGGCCGAGCTGGAGTTCCAGGAGGTCGGCCTGACTCTGGAGGTTTTCCCCCTGGCTTTTCCCCATAGGCCAAAATGGGGGAAGTCAAAAAAGCACCCCCGGCAGATGTATGCAGAGGGGCTGGATGGTGACGGGGAGCGGGCTGTTGGCAGCAGTGTGCTGGCTGCAGTGGGCCCCCGAGGTGCACCTACCAGCAGTTGCTCAAGACCACACCTGAGCCTCCGGTGTTGCAGGTCAGGACACCCATTGGCGGGGAACAGCAGGTGGCAGCCCCTGCTGAAGTCGTTGGCAGAGATGAGTCTTTGAGAAAAAAACGACAAAGTCCAAACGCTCCAGGCGCCGGTCCGGGGGGCGGACCCGGCTGGCCGGGCCGAGGGGAGCTGCGGCGGCTGGGGAAGAGCCGAGTGTCGATGCATGTCCTGAGAACCTGGAAGGGGGCAAACCAGTAGCTCCAGGCCGAGCTGGGGTTCCAGGAGGTCGGCATGACTCTGGAGTTTCCCCCCTTGGCTTTTCCCCATAGGCCAAAACGGGGGAAGTCAAAAAAGCACCCCCAGCAGATGTATGCAGATGGGCTGGCTGGTGATGGAGAGCGGGCTGTTGGCAGCCGTGTGCTGGCTGCAGAGGGCCCCCGAGGTGCTGCACCTACCAGTAGTTGCTCAAGACCCCGACTGACCCTCCGGTGTTGCAGGGCAGGACACCCAGGAGGCGGGGAACAGCCGTGGCAGCCCCTGCTGAATCCCACGGCAGTTGGCAGAGATGAGTCTTTGAGGAAAAATGACAAAGTGCAAACGCTCCAGGCGCCGGCCAGGGGGGCGTACCCGGCTGGCCGGGCCGGCGGGAGCTGCGGCTGCCGGGGCTGAGCCGAGTATCCATGCATGTCGTGAGAACCGGTATGAGGGTAAACCTGGTCGCTCGGGGCCGAGCCACGGTTCCGGGAAGGCGGAAGGAGCGGGCCTGTTTGCCCTGATAGCGCCGACGGCGGTAAATTAAGGCCTCGCAAAACGTCAGGACGAACACCTTTTTTGCATATAAGGGAACGAGCGGTGTGCGGTCTTTGACAAAGTGACTATTTCTCAATGTGCTGAGAAGGGAGTGGGGACCGCTCAAAGTCAAAGCACCGCGTCCGCCCCTCTGCCACCTCCCTGGGAGCAGAGTCATCGAGCGCGAGTGTCCCCACTCCGCCTGTCCAGGCCGCGGGGCCGACAGGCTGGCTGGCTGCCCGGGCAGACCCCGCTCTCACCGAGCGGCCGGGCGCCACGTTCAAGAGGTGTACGAAGCCACCTTGGGGGGCTGCGGAGGCCCCCCTGAGAGGGCTGATAACCCCGTCCTAGCTGCCTGCGCGGGCAGGCGGGACCCCCAAGAGGCCGGGCACAGCCCGCGGCAGCCCCCGCCGAAGTCCACGGCAGTTGGCAGAGACGAGTCTCGGAGAGAAAACGACAAAGTCCAGACGCTCCAGGCGCCGGCCAGGGGTGCGGACCCGGCTGGCCGGGCCGGCGGGAGCTGCGGCTGCCGGGGCTGAGCCGAGTGTCGACGCATGTCGTGAGAACCGGTATGAGGGTAATCCTGGGCCCTCGGGGCCGAGCTACGGTTCCATGAAGGCGGAAGGTGCGGGCCTGTTTCCCCTGATAGCGCCGACGACGGTAAAATAAGGGCTCGCAAAACGTCAGGACGAACACCTTTTTTGCATATAAGGGAACGAGCGGTGTGCGGTCTTTGACAAAGTGACTATTTCTCAGAGTGCTGGAGTGGGGACCGCTCAAAGTCAAAGCACCGCGGCCGCCCCTCTGCCACCTCCCTGGGAGCAGAGTCATAGAGCGCAAGTGTCCCCACTCCGCCTGTGCAGGCCGCGGGGCCAACAGGCTGGCTGGCTGGCTGCCCGGGCGACCCCCCTCCGAGATGCCGGGCTGAGGCGTAGGCAGCCGCCTCCATCACCACCACCCAAGGCGAGAGAGTGGGTCAACGGGAGAGCCGTCGCGGCCGGGGGACCCTCGCCGCGCCCATGTCCGGGGAAGGACCACAAGGGCCCTGCTCCCCGGCGCCCCGGCGAGCGGGTTCACCCTCGGCGCGTACGGCTCTCGAGGATGGGGAAGGGACGCGCGTGGGCGTCCCTCCCGTCCCCCGCGGAAGAAGGCGAGCGACTCTGCGCGTCGGGACACCCCGCGGAGCCCCCTGCGGGGGGAGTACTCCGGGGGAGAAGCGTGGCGCAGGGGGTGCAGCCCTTTCCCAGGCCACCGTGCGACGGCGTCGGTGGGGCCGACGCCGAGAGAGAGAACGATCCGGGCTCTCCCGCCTCAGGGCGGCCGAGAGCGGGGCACGGGCCCCACGTTTGGTGACGGTTTTCCCGAAAGCGAAGGACCCCCGCCTGTCCCCTCGGGCTCCGGCCGATGCGGGCGGTCCAGGGCGGGGATAGGGGACGGCGGCCTGCGGACGACGCGCTTTATCCCCAGAAGGAGCGAGGCATGAGGGGGTGTTCCACCCCCGCCGGCCGGTCTCGCTCCTTCTCCGGGCTACGCCTCGGCGGAGTAAAGACCCCCGGGTCAACGCTCCCGCGTCCGGGTGCCGCCGCGCGTCCCCTTCCCGCGGGGGGTGGATCCCTTCCACCCCTGGCCGTTCGAGGCCCGTGCGCCTCGGGCGGCCTCCCTTCCGAGAGAGGGAGAGAGAGACGGAGGACGGTGGTCCGCGACGGCGCGAGACGTCCAAGTTGTGTTCCCCACGGCGGCTACCCGGTCGATCCCGCCCGGTGGCCTAGGCTTTTCCCCACTCTGCCTGTCCAGGCCGCGGGGCCGACAGGCTGTCTGCCCGGGTAGACCCCGCTCTCCGAGCGGCCGGGCCCCAACGTTCAAGAGGTGTGTACGAAGCCACCTCGGGGTGGAGCCCTTCCACCCCTGGCCGTCCGAGGCCCGTGCGCCTCGGGCGGCCCCCCTTCCCGAGAGAGGGAGAGAGAGACGGAGGACGGTGGTCCGCGACGGCGCGAGGCGTCCAACTTGTGTTCCCCCACGGCGGCTACCCGGTCGATCCCGCCCGGTAGCCTAGGCTTTTCCCCACTCTGCCTGTCCAGGCCGCGGGGCCGACAGGCTGTCTGCCCGGGTAGACCCCGTTCTCACTGAGCGGCCGGGCCCCAACGTTCAAGAGGTGTACGAAGCCACCTCGGGGTGGAGCCCTTCCACCCCTGGCCGTCCGAGGCCCGTGCGCCTCGGGCGGCCCCCCTTCCCGAGAGACGGAGGACGGTGGTCCGCGACGGTGCGAGGCGTCCAACTTGTGTTCCCCCACGGCGGCTTCCCGGTCGATCCCGCCCGCCGGTAGCCTAGGCTTTTCCCCGCTCCGCCTGTCCAGGCCGCGGGGCCGACAGGCTGTCTGCCCGGGTAGACCCCGCTCTCCGAGCGGTCGGGCCCCAACGTTCAAGAGGTGTACGAAGCCACCTTTGGGGGGGGCTGCGGTGCCCCCCGCCCCGAGAGTGCCTCCCAGGCCGAGGGAGCCCGGCGGTCGAGTGTCGTAGGAAAGCGCGTGCCACGGCTGTGTCGGTCACAGGGGCCAGAGGTAGTTTGGGCAACGGCTTAGATCCGTATGAAGCTCATCCTTTCCGGCCTGTTCTGGCGGCGGCTAGGCGCGCGCGCGCGAATGGCACGACGCCCCTGGTTCCAGCGAGGCGACGGCGCCCCGCACCCCACTCTCTGGGCCGAGCAGAGCCCCCGAGCGCAAGGTTCCCCGCTCCGCCTGTCCAGGCCGCGGGGCCAGCAGGCTGTCTGCCCGGGTAGACCCCGCTCTCCGAGCGGCCGGGCCCCAACGTTCAAGAGGTGTACGAAGCCACCTTGAGGTGGAGCCCTTCCACCCCTGGCCGTCCGAGGCCCGCCGGTAGCCTTGGCTTGTCCCCACTCCGCCTGTCCAGGCCGCGGGGCCGACAGGCTGTCTGCCCGGGTAGACCCCGCTCTCCGAGCGGCCGGGCCCCAACGTTCAAGAGGTGTACGAAGCCACCTCGGGGGGCTGCGGTGCCCCCCGCCCCGAGAGTGCCTCCCAGGCCGAGGGGAGCCAGGCGGTCGAGTGTCGTAGGAAAGCGCGTGCGCGGCTGTGTCGGTCACACGGGCCAGAGTTAGCTTGGGCAACGGCTTAGATCCGTATGCAGCTCAACCTTTCCGGCCTGTTCTGGCGGCGGCTAGGCGCGCGCGAACGTCACGACGCCCCTGGTTCCAGCGAGGCGACGGCGCCCCGCACCCCGCTCTCTGGGCCGAGCAGAGCCCCCGAGCGCAAGAGTCCCCGCTCCGCCTGTCCAGGCCGCGGGGCCGACAGGCTGTCTGCCCGGGTAGACCCCGCTCTCCGAGCGGCCGGGCCCCAACGTTCAAGAGGTGTACGAAGCCACCTCGGGGGGCTGCGGTGCCCCCCGCCCCGAGAGTGCCTCCCAGGCCGAGGGGAGCCAGGCGGTCGAGTGTCGTAGGAAAGCGCGTGCGCGGCTGTGTCGGTCACACGAGCCAGAGTTAGTTTGGGCAACGGCTTAGATCCGTATGCAGCTCAACCTTTCCGGCCTGTCCTGGCGGCGGCTAGGCGCGCGCGAACGTCACAACGCCCCTGGTTCCAGCGAGGCGACGGCGCCCCGCACCCAACTCTCCGGGCCGAGCAGAGCCCCCGAGCGCAAGAGCACCCGCTCCGCCTGCCCAGGCCGCGGGGCCGACAGGCTGTCTGCCCGGGTAGACCCCGCTCTCCGAGCGGCCGGGCGCCACGTTCAAGAGGTGTACGAAGCCACCTAAAGGGGGCTGCGGTGGCCCCCTGCCCCGAGAGTGCCTCCCAGGCCGAGGGAGCCCGGCGGTCGAGTGTCGTGGGAAAGCGCGCGCGCGGCTGTGTCGGTCACACGGGCCAGAGTTAGTTTGGGCAACGGCTTAGATCCGTATGCAGCTCAACCTTTCCGGCCTGTTCTGGCGGCGGCTAGGCGCGCGCGCACGTCACGACGCCCCTGGTTCCAGCGAGGCGACGGCGCCCCGCCACCCCACTCTCCGGGCCGAGCAGAGCGTCCGCTCTC
>NW_027102609.1:32500-65000 GCF_035609145.1 Eleutherodactylus coqui | reverse complement strand
GAGTTGCAGGAGGCGGGCACGGGCCTGCCGGTTTTCCCCTCGGGGTTTGCTTATGTGCCGAAGCGGGGGAAGTCAAAAAAAAAAATAAAAAAGCAACTCCGCCAAAGAGACGGGTAGCCAAACGGAGGCGAGGGCAGAGGTCGCCTCGCGTAGGGATGTTGGAGGTTTGGCTAAGTGCGGAGCCCGGTGTGTGGTGGAAAGGGGCTGACCCGGCTGGCCGGGGCCGGCGGGAGCTGCGGCTGCCGGGGCTGAGCCGAGTGTCGATGCATGTCGTGAGAACCGGGAAGGGGACAAACCGGTGGCTCCAGGCCGGGTTGGAGTTCCAGGAGGTCGGCCTGACTCTGGAGGTTTTCCCCTTAGCATTTCCCCATAGGCCAAAAGGGGGGAAGTCAAAAAAGCACCCCCGGCAGATGTATGCAGAAGGGGCTGGGGGGTGACGGAGAGCGGGCTGTTGGCAGCTGTGTGGTGGCTGCTGGCAGCCGTGTGCTGGCTGCAGGGGTGGGCCTGGGCGGCTGCCGAGGGCCCCCGTAGTGCACCTACCAGTAGGGGGCTCGAGACCCAGGCTGAGCCTCCGATGTGCCCGGGCAGGACACCCAGGAGGCGGGGAGCAGCCCCCGCTGAAGTCCATGGCAGTTGGCAGAGGCGAGTCTTGGAGAAAAAACGACAAAGTCCAAACGCTCCAGGCGTGCCGGCCAGGGGTGCGGACCCGGGTGGCCGGGCCGGCGGGAGCTGCGGCTGCCGGGGCTGAGCCGAGTATTAGTGCATGTCCTGAGAACCGGGAAGGGGACAAACCGGTGGCTCCAGGCCGGGTTGGAGTTCCAGGAGGTCGGCCTGACTCTGGAGGTTTTCCCCTTAGCATTTCCCCATAGGCCAAAAGGGGGGAAGTCAAAAAAGCACCCCCAGCAGATGTATGCAGAGTTGGGCTGGGGGGTGACGGAGAGCGGGCTGTTGGCAGCTGTGTGGTGGCTGCTGGCAGCCGTGTGCTGGCTGCAGGGGTGGGCCTGGGCGTCTGCGGAGGGCCCCTTCAGAGTGCACCTACCAGTAGGGGCTCAAGACCCAGGCTGAGCCTCCGATGTGCCCGGGCTGGACACCCAGGAGGCGGGCAGCAGCCCCCGCTGAAGCCCACGGCAGTTGGCAGAGATGGGTCTTTGAGAAAAAAATGACAAAGTCCAAACGCTCCAGGCGCTGGCCAGGGGTGCGGACCGGGCTGGCCGGGGCCGGCGGGAGCTGCGGCTGCCGGGGCTGAGCCGAGTGCCTATGCATGTCCTGAGAACCGGGAAGGGGACAAACCGGTGGCTCGAGGCCGGGCTGGAGTTCCAGGAGGTCGGCCTGACTCTGGAGGTTTTCCCCTTAGCATTTCCCCATAGGCCAAAAGGGGGGAAGTCAAAAAAGCACCCCCAGCAGATGTATGCAGAAGGGGCTGGGGGGTGACGGAGAGCGGGCTGTTGGCAGCTGCGTGGTGGCTGCTGGCAGCCGTGTGCTGGCTGCAGGGGTGGGCCTGGGCGGCTGCGGAGGGCCCCCTGAGTGCACCTGCCAGCGGTGGTTGAAGACATTGCCTGAGCCTCCGATGTGCCCGGGCAGGACACCCGGGAGGCGGGGAACAGCCCCCGCTGAAGTCCATGGCATGTGCCAGAATCGAGTCTTGGAGAAAAAATGACAAAGTCCAAACGCTCCGGCGCCGGCCAGGGCGGTTGACCCCGGCTGGCCGGGCCGGCGGGGGCTGCGGCTGCCGGGGCTGAGCCGAGTGTCGATGCATGTCGTGAGAACCGGGAAGGGGACAAACCGGTGGCTCGAGGCCGGGTTGGAGTTCCAGGAGGTCGGCCTGACTCTGGAGGTTTTCCCCTTAGCATTTCCCCATAGGCCAAAACGGGGGAAGTCAAAAAAGCACCCCCAGCAGATGTATGCGGAGGGGCTGGGGGTTGACGGGGAGCGGGCTGTTGGCAGCTGTGTGGTGGCTGCAGGGGTGGGCCTGGGCGGCTGCGGAGGGCGCCTTCAGAGTGCACCTACCAGTAGGGGCTCAAGACCCAGGCTGACCCTCCGATGTGCCCGGGCAGGACACCCAGGAGGCGGGGAGCAGACACCCCCGCTGAAGCCCACGGCAGTTGGCAGAGATGAGTCTTTGAAAAAAATGACAAAGTCCAAACGCTCCAGGCGCTGGCCAGGGGTGCGGACCGGGCTGGCCGGGCCGGAGGGGGCTGCGGCTGCTGGGGCTGAGCCGACTGTCTATGCATGTCCTGAGAACCGGGATGGGGACAGACCTGTGGCTCCAGGCCGGGTTGGAGTTCCAGGAGGTCGGCCTGACTCTGGAGGTTTTCCCCTTAGCATTTCCCCATAGGCCAAAAGGGGGGAAGTCAAAAAAGCACCCCCAGCAGATGTATGCAGGAGGGGCTGGGGGGTGACGGAGAGCGGGCTGTTGGCAGCTGTGTGGTGGCTGCTGGCAGCCGTGTGCTGGCTGCAGGGGTGGGCCTGGGCGGCTGCCGAGGGCCCCCAAAGCGCAGCTACCAGCGGTGGCTCAAGACATTGCCTGAGCCTCCGATGTGCCCGGGCAGGACACCCGGGAGGCGGGGAGCAGCCCCCGCTGAAGCCCACGGCAGTTGGCAGAGATGAGTCTTTGAAAAAAACGACAAAGTCCAAACGCTCCAGGCGTGCCGGCCAGGGGTGCGGACCGGGCTGGCCGGGCCGGCGGGGGCTGCGGCGGCCGGGGCTGAGCCGAGTGTCAATGCATGTCGTGAGAACCGGGAAGGGGACAAACCGGTGGCTCCAGGCCGGGTTGGAGTTCCAGGAGGTCGGCCTGACTCTGGAGGTTTTCCCCTTAGCATTTCCCCATAGGCCAAAAGGGGGGAAGTCAAAAAAGCACCCCCGGCAGATGTATGCAGGAGGGGCTGGGGGGTGACGGAGAGCGGGCTGTTGGCAGCTGCGTGGTGGCTGCTGGCAGCCGTGTGCTGGCTGCAGGGGTGGGCCTGGGCGGCTGCGGAGGGCCCCCTGAGTGCAGCTACCAGCGGTGGCTCAAGACATTGCCTGAGACTCCGATGTGCCCGGGCAGGACCCCCAGGAGGCGGGGAGCAGCCCCCGCTGAAGCCCAGGGCAGTTGGCAGAGGCGAGCCTTGGAGAAAAAACGACAAAGTCCAAACGCTCCAGGCGCCGGGCAGGGTGGCGGACCGGGCTGGCCGGGCCGGCGGGAGCTGCGGCTGCCGGGGCTGAGCCGAGTGTCGATGCATGTCGTGAGAACCGGGAAGGGGACACACCTGTGTCTCCAGGCCGGGTGGGAGTTCCAGGAGGTCGGCCTGACTCTGGAGGTTTTCCCCTTAGCTTTTCCCCATATGCCAAAAGGGGGGAAGTCAAAAAAGCACCCCCGGCAGATGTATGCAGAAGGGGCTGGAGGGTGACGGAAAGCGGGCTGTTGGCAGCTGTGTGGTGGCTGCTGGCAGCCGTGTGCTGGCTGCAGGGGTGGGCCCCGGGCGGCTGCGGAGGGCCCCCTGAGTGCACCTACCAGTAGGGGCTGATGACCCAGGCTGAGCCTCCGATGTGCCCGGGCAGGACACCCAGGAGGCGGGGAGCAGCCCCCGCTGAAGTCCTTGGCAGTTGGCAGAGGCGAGTCTTGGAGAAAAAAACGACAAAGTCCAAACGCTCCAGGCGAGCCGGCCAGGGGGGCGGACGTGGCTGGCCTGGCCGGCGGGAGCTGCGGCTGCCGGGGCTGAGCCGAGTGCCTATGCATGTCCTGAGAACCGGGAAGGGGACAAACCGGTGGCTCGAGGCCGGGCTGGAGTTCCAGGAGGTCGGCATGACTCTGGAGGTTTTCCCCTTGGCATTTCCCCATAGGCCAAAAGGGGGGAAGTCAAAAAAGCACCACCAGCAGATGTATGCAGAGGGGCTGGTGGGTGATGGATAGTGGGCTGTTGGCAGCTGTGTGGTGGCTGCTGGCAGCCGTGTGCTGGCTGCAGGGGTGGGCCCCGGGCGGCTGCGGAGGGCCCCCTGAGTGCACCTACCAGTAGGGGCTGAAGACCCAGGCTGAGCCTCCGATGTGCCCGGGCAGGACACCCAGGGGGCGGGGAGCAGCCCCTGCTGAAGTCCATGGCATGTGCCAGAGGCGACTCTTGGAGAAAAAAACGACAAAGTCCAAACGCTCCAGGCGCTGGCCAGGGGTGCGGACCGGGCTGGCCGGGCCGGCGGGGGCTGCGGCGGCCGGGGCTGAGCCGAGTGTCTATGCTTGTCCTGAGAACCGGGAAGGGGACAAACCTGTGGCTCCAGGCCGGGTTGGAGTTCCAGGAGGTCGGCCTGACTCTGGAGGTTTCCCCCCTGGCTTTTCCCCATAGGCCAAAAGGGGGGAAGTCAAAAAAGCACCCCCGCCAGATGTATGCAGAGTTGGGCTGGGGGGTGACGGAGAGCGGGCTGTTGGCAGCTGTGTGGTGGCTGCTGGCAGCCGTGTGCTGGCTGCAGGGGTGGGCCTGGGCGGCTGCGGAGGGCCCCCTGAGTGCACCTGCCAGCGGTGGCTCAAGACATTGCCTGAGCCTCCGATGTGCCCGGGCAGGACACCCAGGAGGCGGGGAGCAGCCCCCGCTGAAGCCCACGGCAGTTGGCAGAGATGAGTCTTTGAAAAAAACGACAAAGTCCAAACGCTCCAGGCGCTGGCCAGGGGGGCGGACCCGGCTGGCCGGGCCGGCGGGAGCTGCGGCTGCCGGGGAAGGTCTGGGTGTCAATGCATGTCCTGAGAACCGGGAAGGGGACAAACCTGTGGCTCCAGGCCGGGTGGGAGTTCCAGGAGGTCGGCCTGACTCTGGAGGTTTTCCCCTTAGCTTTTCCCCATAGGCCAAAAGGGGGGAAGTCAAAAAAGCACCCCCGGCAGATGTATGCAGAAGGGGCTGGAGGGTGACGGAGAGCGGGCTGTTGGCAGCTGTGTGGTGGCTGCTGGCAGCCGTGTGCTGGCTGCAGGGGTGGGCCTGGGCGGCTGCCGAGGGCCCCCAAAGCGCACCTACCAGCAGTAGCTCAAGACCCAGGCTGACCCTCCGATGTGCCCGGGCAGGACACCCAGGAGGCGGGGAGCAGCCCCCGCTGAAGCCCACGGCAGTTGGCAGAGATGGGTCTTTGAGAAAAAACGACAAAGTCCAAACGCTCCAGGCGCTGGCCAGGGGTGGCGGACCGGGCTGGCCGGGCCGGCGGGTGCTGCGGCTGCCGGGGCTGAGCCGAGTGTCGATGCATGTCCTGAGAACCTGGAAGGGGGCAAACCAGTAGCTCCAGGCCGAGCTGGGGTTCCAGGAGGTCGGCATGACTCTGGAGTTTCCCCCCTTGGCTTTTCCCCATAGGCCAAAACGGGGGGAGGCAAAAAAGCACCCCCAGCAGATGTATGCAATGGGCTGGTGGGCGATGGAGAGCGGGCTGTTGGCAGCTGTGTGGTGGCTGCTGGCAGCCGTGTGCTGGCTGCAGGGGTGGGCCCCGGGCGGCTGCGGAGGGCCCCCTGAGTGCACCTACCAGTAGGGGCTGAAGACCCAGGCTGAGCCTCCGATGTGCCCGGGCAGGACACCCAGGGGGCGGGGAGCAGCCCCTGCTGAAGTCCATGGCATGTGCCAGAGGCGACTCTTGGAGAAAAAAACGACAAAGTCCAAACGCTCCAGGCGTGCCGGCCAGGGGTGCGGACCCGGCCGGGCCGGCGAGAGCTGCGGCGGCCGGGGCAGAGCCGAGTGTCGATGCAGGTGGCGAGAACCGGTATGAGGGTAATCCTGGTCGCTCCGGGCCGAGCCAGGGTTCCAGGAGGGCGGAAGGAGCGGGCCCGTTTCCCCTGATAGCGCCGACGGCGGTAAAATAAGGCCTCGCAAAACGTCAGCACGAACACCTTGTCGGGGTATAAGGGAACGAGCGGTGTGCGGTCTTTGACAAAGTGACAGTATTTCTCCAAAAAAAAGCACCCCCGGCAGATGTGTGCAGAGGGGCTGGCTGGTGACGGAGAGCGGCGGGCTGTTGGCAGCAGTGTGCTGGCTGCAGGGGTGGCCCGGGGCGGCTGCGGAGGGCCCCCAAAGTGCACCTGCCAGCAGTGGCTCAAGACCCTGGCTGAGCCTCCGATGTGCCCGGGCAGGATGCCCAGGAGGCCGGGCACGGACCGCAGCTTGCCCGCTTTGCCGTCCGATGAAGCTTGCACGGTCAGAAAAGTTTCAAAGTCCCAACGGGGAGAGAGTGTTGACGGCGAGGGGGCGCTGGCTGCTCCAGGGGCCGGGAGGGAGGCCCTGGAGGTCGGCCTGGGGGTGAGTGGAGCGGCCCCCGTGTGTCCCTGAGCGTCCCCCGGTCTTTGGTCGAGAGGGGGTCTCAGCCGCTAATGTGCCCGCCCGGGTACCTAGGGAGGCCGGCCTGGGGCGAGTGGAGCAGCCCCCGTGTGTCCCTGAGCGTCCCCTGGCGTTTGCTGAAGAGGGGGTCTCAGCCGCTAATGTGCCCGCCCGGGTACCTAGGGAGGCCGGCCTGGGGCGAGTGGAGCAGCCCCCGTGTGTCCCTGAGCGTCCCCTGGCGTTTGCTGAAGAGGGGGTCTCAGCCGCTAATGTGCCCGCCCGGGTACCTAGGGAGGCCGGCCTGGGGCGAGTGGAGCAGCCCCCGTGTGTCCCTGAGCGTCCCCTGGCGTTTGCTGAAGAGGGGGTCTCAGCCGCTAATGTGCCCGCCCGGGTACCTAGGGAGGCCGGCCTGGGGCGAGTGGAGCAGCCCCCGTGTGTCCCTGAGTGTCCCCTGGCGTTTGCTGAAGAGGGGGTCTCAGCCGCTAATGTGCCCGCCTGGGTACCTAGGGAGGCCGGCCTGGGGCGAGTGGAGCAGCCCCCGTGTGTCCCCGAGTGCCCCCCGGTCTTTGGTGGAGAGGGGGTCTCAGCCGCTAATGTGCCCGCCTCAGGGAGTCCGGCCTGGGGCGAGTGGAGCAGCCCCCGTGTGTCCCCGAGCGTCCCCCGGTCTCTGGTGGAGAGGGGGTCTCAGCCGCTAATGTGCCCGCCTCAGGGAGGCCGGCCTGGGGCGAGTGGAGCAGCCCCCGTGTGTCCCTGAGTGTCCCCTGACGTTTGCTGAAGAGGGGGTCTCAGCCGCCAATATGGCCGCCCGGGTACCAGTGGGGGCCGGCCTGGGGCGAGTGGAGCAGCCCCCGTGTGTCCCTGAGCGTCCCCCGGTCTTTGGTCGAGAGGGGGTCTCAGCCGCTAATGTGCCCGCCTCAGGGAGGCCGGCCTGGGGCGAGTGGAGCAGCCCCCGTGTGTCCCTGAGCGTCCCCCGGTCTTTGGTCGAGAGGGGGTCTCAGCCGCTAATGTGCCCGCCCGGGTACCCAGGGAGGCCGGCCTGGGGCGAGTGGAGCAGCCCCCGTGTGTCCCTGAGCGTCCCCCGGTCTTTGGTCGAGAGGGGGTCTCAGCCGCTAATGTGCCCGCCTGGGTACCTAGAGAGGCCGGCCTGGGGCGAGTGGAGCAGCCCCCGTGTGTCCCTGAGCGTCCCCCGGTCTTTGGTCGAGAGGGGGTCTCAGCCGCTAATGTGCCCGCCTCAGGGAGGCCGGCCTGGGGCGAGTGGAGCAGCCCCCGTGTGTCCCTGAGTTCCCCCCGTTTGCTCGCTCAAGAGGGGGTCTCAGCCGCTAATGTGCCCGCCCGGGTACCTAGAGAGGCCGGCCTGGGGTGAGTGGAGCAGCCCCCGTGTGTCCCTGAGCGTCCCCCGGTCTTTGGTCAAGAGGGGGTCTCAGCCGCTAATGTGCCCGCCTCAGGGAGGCCGGCCTGGGGCGAGTGGAGCAGCCCCCGTGTGTCCCTGAGCGTCCCCCGGTCTTTGGTCGAGAGGGGGTCTCAGCCGCTAATGTGCCCGCCCGGGTACCTGGGGAGGCCGGCCTGGGGCGAGTGGAGCAGCCCCCGTGTGTCCCTGAGCGTCCCCCGGTCTTTGCTCGAGAGGGGGTCTCAGCCGCTAATGTGCCCGCCTCAGGGAGGCCGGCCTGGGGCGAGTGGAGCAGCCCCCGTGTGTCCCTGAGCGTCCCCCGGTCTTTGGTCGAGAGGGGGTCTCAGCCGCTAATGTGCCCGCCTGGGTACCTAGAGAGGCCGGCCTGGGGCGAGTGGAGCAGCCCCCGTGTGTCCCTGAGCGTCCCCCGGTCTTTGGTCGAGAGGGGGTCTCAGCCGCTAATGTGCCCGCCTGGGTACCTAGAGAGGCCGGCCTGGGGCGAGTGGAGCAGCCCCCGTGTGTCCCTGAGTGCCCCCCGGTCTCTGGTGGAGAGGGGGTCTCAGCCGCTAATGTGCCCGCCTCAGGGAGGCCGGCCTGGGGCGAGTGGAGCAGCCCCCGTGTGTCCCTGAGCGCCCCCCGGTCTTTGGTCGAGAGGGGGTCTCAGCCGCTAATGTGCCCACCTGGGTACCTAGAGAGGCCGGCCTGGGGCGAGTGGAGCAGCCCCCGTGTGTCCCTGAGTGCCCCCCGGTCTCTGGTGGAGAGGGGGTCTCAGCCGCTAATGTGCCCGCCTCAGGGAGGCCGGCCTGGGGCGAGTGGAGCAGCCCCCGTGTGTCCCTGAGCGTCCCCCGGTCTTTGGTCGAGAGGGGGTCTCAGCCGCTAATGTGCCCGCCCGGGTACCTGGGGAGGCCGGCCTGGGGCGAGTGGAGCAGCCCCCGTGTGTCCCTGAGCGTCCCCCGGTCTTTGCTCGAGAGGGGGTCTCAGCCGCTAATGTGCCCGCCTCAGGGAGGCCGGCCTGGGGCGAGTGGAGCAGCCCCCGTGTGTCCCTGAGCGCCCCCCGGTCTTTGGTGGAGAGGGGGTCTCAGCCGCTAATGTGCCCGCCTCAGGGAGTCCGGCCTGGGGCGAGTGGAGCAGCCCCCGTGTGTCCCTGAGCGCCCCCCGGTCTTTGGTCGAGAGGGGGTCTCAGCCGCTAATGTGCCCGCCTGGGTACCTAGAGAGGCCGGCCTGGGGCGAGTGGAGCAGCCCCCGTGTGTCCCTGAGCGTCCCCCGGTCTTTGGTCGAGAGGGGGTCTCAGCCGCTAATGTGCCCGCCTCAGGGAGGCCGGCCTGGGGCGAGTGGAGCAGCCCCCGTGTGTCCCTGAGTTCCCCCCGTTGCTCGCTCAAGAGGGGGTCTCAGCCGCTAATGTGCCCGCCTGGGTACCTAGGGAGGCCGGCCTGGGGTGAGTGGAGCAGCCCCCGTGTGTCCCTGAGCGTCCCCCGGTCTTTGGTCAAGAGGGGGTCTCAGCCGCTAATGTGCCCGCCTCAGGGAGGCCGGCCTGGGGCGAGTGGAGCAGCCCCCGTGTGTCCCTGAGCGCCCCCCGGTCTTTGGTGGAGAGGGGGTCTCAGCCGCTAATGTGCCCGCCTCAGGGAGGCCGGCCTGGGGCGAGTGGAGCAGCCCCCGTGTGTCCCTGAGCGTCCCCCGGTCTTTGGTCGAGAGGGGGTCTCAGCCGCTAATGTGCCCGCCTGGGTACCTAGAGAGGCCGGCCTGGGGCGAGTGGAGCAGCCCCCGTGTGTCCCTGAGCGTCCCCCGGTCTTTGGTGGAGAGGGGGTCTCAGCCGCTAATGTGCCCGCCTCAGGGAGGCCGGCCTGGGGCGAGTGGAGCAGCCCCCGTGTGTCCCTGAGCGCCCCCCGGTCTCTGGTGGAGAGGGGGTCTCGGCCGCTAATGTGCCCGCCTGGGGCGAGTGGAGCAGCCCCCGGGTGTCCCTGAGCGTCCCCCGGTCATTGGTGGAGAGGGGGTCTCAGCCGCTAATGTGCCCGCCTCAGGGAGGCCGGCCTGGGGCGAGTTGAGCAGCCCCCGTGCGCCCCTGAGCGCCCCCTGGCGTTCGCTGAAGAGGGGGTCTCAGCCGCCAATATGGCCGCCCGGGTGCCCGGGGGAGCGGCCTGGGGTGGCCCTGTGCAGCCTCCGGGCGCCCCTGAGTGTTTTTCAGTATCTGGCTGAGACACCCCCTGACCCTCCGACGGTGTCCGTTTGGAGTGCCTGGTGCCTGGGCACCCCCTGAGTGTTTTTCAGTATCTGGCCGAGACACCCCCTGACCCTCCGCCGGCGTCCGTTTGGAGAGCCTGGTGCCTGGGCACAGACCGCGGCAGCTCCCGCTGGCCGCATTGACAGAGTGCTGAAAAAATGACAAAGTCCGAAAATGCCTGAGAACCGGGAAGGGGACAAACCGGCGGCTCCAGGCCGAGCCGGAGTTCCAGGAGGTCGGCATGATTTTGCCGGTTTCCCCATAGGAGGTGCCAAGTTGCCAAAATGGGGGAACTCAAAAAAGCACCCCCGCCAGATGTATGTAGGGGGGCTGGATGGTCGATAGGGAGTGGGTGCCTGGCAGCAGGGGCCACCCCGCGCGGGTGCCCCGGGGGGCCCGCGGGGGGCCCCCGAAGACACCCCCCCCAGCACTCGCTGAAAACCCCGTCCGAGCCGCCCGCGCTGCCCGGAGGGAGTCCCGGGAGGCCGGGCACGGCCCGCAGGTCTCTCCCTCTGCCCCCCGGTGAGGTTTGCACGGGGGGAAAAGTTTCAAAGTCCCGACGGGGGGCGAGAGACAGTGCGGCGAGGGGTGGCGGGCTGCTCCGCGGACCCGGGGGAAGCCCGGGGAGGGCGGCCTGAGGGCGCGGAGGGCCCCCTGAGAGTGCCTACGGGTAGTAGGTGAGAAACCCTGCCTGTACCTCCCACGGGGCCCGGGCAGGGACCCCGGGAGGCCGGGCAGAGCCCGCAGGTCGCCCCCTTCCCGTCCGATGAAGCTCGCACGGTCAGAAAAGTTTCAAAGT
Organism: Eleutherodactylus coqui; assembly: GCF_035609145.1. Classification (NCBI taxonomy): domain Eukaryota; kingdom Metazoa; phylum Chordata; class Amphibia; order Anura; family Eleutherodactylidae; genus Eleutherodactylus; species Eleutherodactylus coqui. The sequence goes on along the minus strand of NW_027102609.1, from coordinate 54,345 downwards.
CCCAACGGGGGGAGAGTGTTGACGGCGAAGGGGTGCTGGCTGCCCCTGGGGCCGGGCTGGAGCCCCTGGAGGTCGGCCTTCGGGGTGTGGAGGGGCCCCCTGAGAGCACCCAACAGCAGTTGCTCAAGACCCTGCCTGAGCCTCCGGTGTGCCCGGGCATGAACCCCAGGAGGCGGGGAACAGCCGTGGCAGCCCCTGCTGAAGTCCTTGGCAGTTGGCAGAGGCGAGTCTTGGGGGAAAAAAAACGACAAAGTCCAAACGCTCCAGGCGCCGGCCAGGGGGGCGGACGTGGCTGGCCTGGCCGGCGGGTGCTGCGGCTGCCGGGGCTGAGCCGAGTGTCGATGCATCTCCTGAGAACCGGGAAGGGGACAAACCGGTGGCTCCAGTCCGAGCTGGAGTTCCAGAAGGTCGGCCTGACTCTGGAGGTTTTCCCCCTGGCTTTTCCCCATAGGCCAAAAGGGGGGAAGTCAAAAAAGCACCCCCGGCAGATGTATGCAGAAGGGGCTGGGGGGTGACGGAGAGCGGGCTGTTGGCAGCTGTGTGGTGGCTGCAGGGGTGGGCCTGGGCGGCTGCGGTGGGCCCCCTGAGTGCACCTGCCCGTGGTGGCTGAAAACCCAGGCTGAGCCTCCGATGTGCCCGGGCAGGACCCCAGGTGGCCGGGCACAGAACGCCGGTTGCCCCCCATTGCCGTTTGACGAAGCTTGTACGGTCAGAAAAGTTTCAAAGTCCCAACGGGGAGAGAGTGTTGACGGCGAGGGGGTGCTGGCAGCTCCAGCGGCCGGGGGCAACCGCTGGAGGCTGGGCCCGGACTGCGGCAGCCCCCCTTGCAGTCGAACAAAGTTTGAGGAGACAAGTCATGAAAATGACAAAGTCCAAACGCTCCAGGCGTGCCGTCCAGGGGGGCGGACCCAGCTGGTCGGACCGGCGGGAGCTGCGGCGGCCGGGGAAGAGCCGAGTGTCAATGCAGGTCACGAGAACCGGTATGAGGGTAAACCTGGCCGCTCCGGGCCGAGGCACGGTTCCAGGAGGGCGGAAGGAGCGGGCCCGCTTCCCCTGATAGCGCCGACGGCGGTAAAATAAGGCCTCGCAAAACGTCAGCACGAACACCTTGTCGGGGTATAAGGGAACGAGCGGTGTGCGGTCTTTGACAAAGTGACAGTGCTTCTCAAAAAAGCACCCCCGGCAGATGTGTGCAGACGGGGCTGGCTGGTGTGGGAGAGCGGCGGGCTGTTGGCAGCAGTGTGCTGGCTGCAGGGGTGGCCCGGGGCGGCTGCGGAGGGCCCCCAAAGCGCACCTACCAGTGGTGGCTGAAAACCCCCGCTGAGCCTCCGATGTGCCCGGGCAGGACCCCAGGAGGCCGGGCAGAGCCCGCCGCTTGCCCCCTTGCCGTTTGACGAAGCTTGCACGGTCAGAAAAGTTTCAAAGTCCCCACGGGGGGAGAGTGTTGACGGCGAGGAGGTGCTGGCTGCTCCAGGGGCCGGGGGCAACCCCTGGAGGCTGGGCACGGACTGCGGCAGCCCCCCTTGCAGTCGAACAAAGTTTGAGGAGACAAGTCGTGAAAATGACAAAGTCCAAACGCTCCAGGCGCCGGCCTGGGGTGCGGACCCGGCTGGCCGGGCTGGCGGGAGCTGCGGCGGCCGGGGCTGAGCCGAGTGTCAATGCAGGTCCTGAGAACCGGGAAGGGGACAAACCGGTGGCTCGAGGCCGGGCTGGAGTTCCAGGAGGTCGGCCTGACTCTGGAGGTTTTCCCCCTGGCTTTTCCCCATTGGCCAAAACGGGGGAAGTCAAAAAAGCACCCCCAGCAGATGTATGCAGAGGGGCTGGCGGGTGACGGAGAGCGGGCTGTTGGCAGCTGTGTGGTGGCTGCAGGAGGTGGGCCTGGGCGGCTGCGGAGGGCCCCCAAAGTGCACCTACCAGAAGGGGCCCAAGACCCAGGCTGAGCCTCCGATGTGCCCGGGCAGGACACCCAGGAGGCGGGGAGCAGCCCCCGCTGAGGTCCATGGCATGTGCCAGAGGCGAGTCTTGGAGAAAAAACGACAAAGTCCAAACGCTCCAGGCGCCGGGCAGGGGGGCGTACCCGGCTGGCCGGGCCGGCGTGGGCTGCGGCTGCCGGGGCTGAGCCGAGTGTCAATGCATGTCCTGAGAACCGGTATGAGGGTATTCCTGGCCGCTCCGGGCCGAGGCACGGTTCCAGGAGGGCGGAAGGAGCGGGCCTGTCTCCCCTGATAGCGCCGACGGCGGTAAAATAAGGCCTCGCAAAACGTCACCACGAACACCTTGTCGGGGTATAAGGGAACGAGCGGTGTGCGGTCTTTGACAAAGTGACAGTATTTCTCAAAAAAGCACCCCCGGCAGATGTGTGCAGAGGGGCTGGCTGGTGATGGAGAGCGGGCTGTTGGCAGCAGTGTGCTGGCTGCAGGGGTGGCCCGGGGCGGCTGCGGAGGGCCCCCAAAGCGCACCTACCAGTGGTGGCTGAAAACCCAGGCTGAGCCTCCGATGTGCCCGGGCAGGAACCCAGGAGGCCGGGCACGGACCGCAGCCTGCCCCCTTGCCGTTTGATGAAGCTTGCACGGTCAGAAAAAGTTTCAAAGTCCCAACGGGGAGAGAGTGTTGACGGCGAGGGGGCGCTGGCTGCTCCAGGGGCCGGGGGGAGCCCCTGGAGGTGGGACTGGGGGTGTGGAGGGGCCCCCTGAGAGCACCCAAGAGAAGTTGCTCAAGACCCTGCCTGAGCCTCCGGTGTTGCAGGGAAGGACACCCAGGGGGCGGGGAACAGCCGTGGCAGCCCCCCTTGCAGTTGAACAAAGTTTGAAGAGACAAGTCATGAAAATGACAAAGTCCAAACGCTCCAGGCGAGCCGGCCAGGGGGGCGGACCCGGCTGGCCGGGCCGGCGGGGGCTGCGGCTGCCGGGGCTAAGCCGAGTGTCGATGCAGGTCCTGAGAACCGGGAAGGGGACAAACCGGTGGCTCCAGGCCGAGCTCGAGTTCCAGGAGGTCGGCCTGACTGTGGAGGTTTTCCCCCTGGCTTTTCCCCATAGGCCAAAACGGGGGAAGTCAAAAAAGCACCCCCAGCAGATGTATGCAGAGGGGCTGGCGGGTGACGGAGAGCGGGTGTTTGGCAGCAGTGTGCTGGCTGCAGAGGTGTGCATGGGCGTCTGCGGAGGGCCCCCTGAGTGCACCTGCCAGCGGTGGCTCAAAACCCTGGCTGAGCCTCCGATGTCCCCGGGCAGGACCCCAGGAGGCCGGGCACAGACCGCAGCCTGCCCCCTTGCCGTTTGATGAAGCTTGCACGGTCAGAAAAGTTTCAAAGTCCCCACGGGGAGAGAGTGTTTAGGGCGAGGGGGTGCCGGCTGCTCCAGGGGCAACCCCTGGAGGCTGGGCACGGACTGCGGCACACCCCCTTGCGGTCGAACAAAGTTTGAGGAGACAAGTCATGAAAATGACAAAGTCCAAACGCTCCAGGCGTGCCGGTGAGGGGGCCGGACCCGGCTGGCCGGGCCGGCGGGGGCTGCGGCTGCCGGGGTTGAGCCGAGTGTCAATGCAGGTCCTGAGAACCGGGAAGGGGACAAACCGGTGGCTCCAGGCCGGGTTGGAGTTCCAGGAGGTCGGCAGGACTCTGGAGGTTTATCCCTTGGCATTGTCCCATTGGCCACAATGGGGGAAGTCAAAAAAGCACCCCCAGCAGATGTATGCAGAGGGGCTGGCGGGTGACGGAGAGCGGGCTGTTGGCAGCTGTGTGGTGGCTGCAGGAGGTGGGCCTGGGCGGCTGCGGAGGGCCCCCAAAGTGCACCTACCAGAAGGGGCCCAAGACCCATGCTGAGCCTCCGATGTGCCCGGGCAGGACACCCAGGAGGCGGGGAGCAGCCCCCGCTGAGGTCCATGGCATGTGCCAGAGGCGAGTCTTGGAGAAAAAAACGACAAAGTCCAAACGCTCCAGGCGCCGGGCAGGGTGGCGGAACCGGCTGGCCGGGCCGGCGGGGGCTGCGGCTGCCGGGGTTGAGCCGAGTGTCAATGCAGGTCCTGAGAACCGGGAAGGGGACAAACCGGTGGCTCGAGGCCGGGTTGGAGTTCCAGGAGGTCGGCAGGACTCTGGAGGTTTATCCCTTGGCATTGTCCCATTGGCCACAATGGGGGAAGTCAAAAAAGCACCCCCAGCAGATGTATGCGGAGGGGCTGGGGGTTGACGGGGAGCGGGCTGTTGGCAGCTGTGTGGTGGCTGCAGGGGTGGGCCTGGGCGGCTGCGGAGGGCGCCTTCAGAGTGCACCTACCAGTAGGGGCTCAAGACCCAGGCTGACCCTCCGATGTGCCCGGGCAGGACACCCAGGAGGCGGGGAGCAGCCCCCGCTGAAGCCCACGGCAGTTATCAGAGATGAGTCTTTGAAAAAATGACAAAGTCCAAACGCTCCAGGCGCTGGCCAGGGGTGCGGACCGGGCTGGCCGGGCCGGCGGGAGCTGCGGCTGCCGGGGCTGAGCCGAGTGTCGATGCATGTCGTGAGAACCGGGAAGGGGACACACCGGTGGCTCCAGGCCGGGTTGGAGTTCCAGGAGGTCGGCCTGACTCTGGAGGTTTTCCCCATGGCATTTTCCCATAGGCCAAAAGGGGGAAGTCAAAAAAGCACCCCCAGCAGATGTATGCAGAAGGGGCTGGGGGGGGGTGACGGAGAGCGAGCTGTTGGCAGCTGTGTGGTGGCTGCTGGCAGCCGTGTGCTGGCTGCAGGGGTGGGCCTGGGCGGCTGCGGAGGGCCCCCGGAGTGCACCTATCAGCAGGGGCTGAAGACCCGGGTTGAGCCTCCGATGTGCCCGGGCAGGACACCCAAGAGGCGGGGGGCAGCCCCCGCTGAAGTCCTTGGCAGTTGGCAGAGGCGAGTCTTGGAGAAAAAACGACAAAGTCCAAACGCTCCAGGCGAGCCGGCCAGGGGTGCGGACCCGGCTGGCCGGGCCGGCGGGAGCTGCAGCTGCCGGGGCTGAGCCGAGTGTCAATGCATGTCCTGAGAACCGGGAAGGGGACAAACCGGTGGCTCCAGGCCGGGTTGGAGTTCCATGAGGTCGGCCTGACTCTGGAGGTTTTCCCCTTGGCATTTCCCCATAGGCCAAAAGGGGGGAAGTCAAAAAAGCACCCCCGGCAGATGTATGCAGAAGGGGCTGGGGGGTGACGGAGAGCGGGCTGTTGGCAGCTGTGTGGTGGCTGCTGGCAGCCGTGTGCTGGCTGCAGGGGTGGGCCTGGGCGGCTGCGGAGGGCCCCCTGAGTGCACCTAGCAGTAGGGGCTGATGACCCAGGCTGAGCCTCCGATGTGCCCGGGCAGGACACCCAGGAGGCGGGGAGCAGCCCCCGCTGAAGCCCACGGCAGTTGGCAGAGATGGGTCTTTGAGAAAAAATGACAAAGTCCAAACGCTCCAGGCGCTGGCCAGGGGTGCGGGCCGGGCCGGCGGGGGCTGCGGCGGCCGGGGCTGAGCCGAGTGTTGACGCATGTCCTGAGAACCGGGAAGGGGACAAACCTGTGGCTCCAGGCCGGGTTGGAGTTCCAGGAGGTCGGCCTGACTCTGGAGGTTTTCCCCTTAGCTTTTCCCCATAGGCCAAAAGGGGGGAAGTCAAAAAAGCACCCCCGGCAGATGTATGCAGAAGGGGCTGGGGGGTGACGGAGAGCGGGCTGTTGGCAGCTGTGTGGTGGCTGCTGGCAGCCGTGTGCTGGCTGCAGGGGTAGGCCTGGGCGGCTGCCGAGGGCCCCCAAAGCGCACCTACCAGCAGTAGCTCAAGACCCAGGCTGACCCTCCGATGTGCCCGGGCAGGACCCCCAGGAGGCGGGGAGCAGCCCCCGCTGAAGCCCAGGGCAGTTGGCAGAGGCGAGCCTTGGAGAAAAAACGACAAAGTCCAAACGCTCCAGGCGCCGGGCAGGGTGGCGGACCGGGCTGGCCGGGCCGGCGGGAGCTGCGGCTGCCGGGGCTGAGCCGAGTGTCGATGCAGGTCCTGAGAACCGGGAAGGGGACAAACCTGTGGCTCCAGGCTGGGTGGGAGTTCCAGGAGGTCGGCCTGACTCTGGAGGTTTTCCCCTTAGCTTTTCCCCATATGCCAAAAGGGGGGAAGTCAAAAAAGCACCCCCGGCAGATGTATGCAGAAGGGGCTGGAGGGTGACGGAGAGCGGGCTGTTGGCAGCTGTGTGGTGGCTGCTGGCAGCCGTGTGCTGGCTGCAGGGGTGGGCCTGGGCGGCTGCCGAGGGCCCCCGTAGTGCACCTACCAGTAGGGGGCTCGAGACCCAGGCTGAGCCTCCGATGTGCCCGGGCAGGACACCCAGGAGGCGGGGAGCAGCCCCCGCTGAAGTCCATGGCAGTTGGCAGAGGCGAGTCTTGGAGAAAAAACGACAAAGTCCAAACGCTCCAGGCGCTGGCCAGGGGTGCGGACCGGGCTGGCCGGGCCGGCGGGGGCTGCGGCGGCCGGGGCTGAGCCGAGTCTTGACGCATGTCCTGAGAACCGGGAAGGGGACAAACCGGTGGCTCCAGGCCGGGTTGGAGTTCCATGAGGTCGGCCTGACTCTGGAGGTTTTCCCCTTAGCTTTTTCCCATAGGCCAAAAGGGGGGAAGTCAAAAAAGCACCCCCAGCAGATGTATGCAGGAGGGGCTGGGGGGTGACGGAGAGCGGGCTGTTGGCAGCTGTGTGGTGGCTGCTGGCAGCCGTGTGCTGGCTGCAGGGGTGGGCCTGGGCGGCTGCCGAGGGCCCCCAAAGCGCACCTACCAGCAGTAGCTCAAGACCCAGGCTGACCCTCCGATGTGCCCGGGCAGGACACCCAGGAGGCGGGGAGCAGCCCCCGCTGAAGCCCAGGGCAGTTGGCAGAGATGGGTCTTTGAGAAAAAACGACAAAGTCCAAACGCTCCAGGCGTTGGCCAGGGGTGCGGACCCGGCTGGCCGGGCCGGCGGGGGCTGCGGCTGCCGGGGAAGATCCGAGTGTCAATGCATGTCCTGAGAACCGGGAAGGGGACAGACCGGTGGCTCCAGTCCGGGTTGGAGTTCCAGGAGGTCGGCCTGACTCTGGAGGTTTTCCCCCTGGCTTTTCCCCATAGGCCAAAAGGGGGGAAGTCAAAAAAGCACCCCCGCCAGATGTATGCAGAGTTGGGCTGGGGGGTGACGGAGAGCGGGCTGTTTGGCAGCTGTGTGGTGGCTGCTGGCAGCCGTGTGCTGGCTGCAGGGGTGGGCCCCGGGCGGCTGCGGAGGGCCCCCAAAGCGCACCTACCAGTAGGGGCTGAAGACCCAGGCTGAGCCTCCGATGTGCCCGGGCAGGACACCCAGGGGGCGGGGAGCAGCCCCTGCTGAAGTCCATGGCATGTGCCAGAGGCGACTCTTGGAGAAAAAAACGACAAAGTCCAAACGCTCCAGGCGTGCCGGCCAGGGGTGCGGACCCGGCCGGGCCGGCGAGAGCTGCGGCGGCCGGGGCAGAGCCGCGTGTCGATGCAGGTGGTGAGAACCGGTATGAGGGTAATCCTGGTCGCTCCGGGCCGAGCCAGGGTTCCAGGAGGGCGGAAGGAGCGGGCCCGTTTCCCCTGATAGCGCCGACGACGGTAAAATAAGGCCTCGCAAAACGTCAGCACGAACACCTTGTCGGGGTATAAGGGAACGAGCGGTGTGCGGTCTTTGACAAAGTGACAGTGTTTCTCAAAAAAGCACCCCCGGCAGATGTGTGCAGACGGGGCTGGCTGGTGTGGGAGAGCGGCGGGCTGTTGGCAGCAGTGTGCTGGCTGCAGGGGTGGCCCGGGGCGGCTGCGGAGGGCCCCCAAAGCGCACCTACCAGCAGTAGCTCAAGACCCTGGCTGAGCCTCCGATGTCCCCGGGCAGGACCCCAGCAGGCCGGGCACGGACCGCAGCTTGCCCCCTTTGCCGTCCGATGAAGCTTGCACGGTCAGAAAAAGTTTCAAAGTCCCAACGGGGGAGAGAGTGTTGAGGGCGAGGGGGCGCTGGCTGCTCCAGGGGCCGGGAGGGAGGCCCTGGAGGTCGGCCTGGGGGTGAGTGGAGCGGCCCCCGTGTGTCCCTGAGCGTCCCCCGGTCTTTGGTCGAGAGGGGGTCTCAGCCGCTAATGTGCCCGCCCGGGTACCTAGGGAGGCCGGCCTGGGGCGAGTGGAGCAGCCCCCGTGTGTCCCTGAGCGTCCCCTGGCGTTTGCTGAAGAGGGGGTCTCAGCCGCTAATGTGCCCGCCCGGGTACCTAGGGAGGCCGGCCTGGGGCGAGTGGAGCAGCCCCCGTGTGTCCCTGAGCGTCCCCTGGCGTTTGCTGAAGAGGGGGTCTCAGCCGCCAATAGGGCCGCCCGGGTACCAGTGGGGGCCGGCCTGGGGCGAGTGGAGCAGCCCCCGTGTGTCCCTGAGCGTCCCCCGGTCTTTGGTGGAGAGGGGGTCTCAGCCGCTAATGTGCCCGCCTCAGGGAGGCCGGCCTGGGGCGAGTGGAGCAGCCCCCGTGTGTCCCTGAGCGCCCCCCGGTCTTTGGTGGAGAGGGGGTCTCAGCCGCTAATGTGCCCGCCTCAGGGAGGCCGGCCTGGGGCGAGTGGAGCAGCCCCCGTGTGTCCCCGAGCGTCCCCCGGTCTCTGGTGGAGAGGGGGTCTCAGCCGCTAATGTGCCCGCCTCAGGGAGGCCGGCCTGGGGCGAGTGGAGCAGCCCCCGTGTGTCCCTGAGTGTCCCCTGACGTTTGCTGAAGAGGGGGTCTCAGCCGCCAATATGGCCGCCCGGGTACCAGTGGGGGCCGGCCTGGGGCGAGTGGAGCAGCCCCCGTGTGTCCCTGAGCGCCCCCCGGTCTCTGGTGGAGAGGGGGTCTCGGCCGCTAATGTGCCCGCCTGGGGCGAGTAGAGCAGCCCCCGTGTGTCCCTGAGCGCCCCCCGGTCTTTGGTGGAGAGGGGGTCTCAGCCGCTAATGTGCCCGCCTCAGGGAGGCCGGCCTGGGGCGAGTGGAGCAGCCCCCGTGCGCCCCTGAGCGCCCCCTGGCGTTTGCTGAATAGGGGGTCCCAGCCGCCAATATGGCCGCCCGGGTGCCCGGGGGAGCCGCCTGGGGTGGCCCTGTGCAGCCCCCGTGCGCCCCTGAGTGTTTTTCAGTATCTGGCCGAGACACCCCCTGACCCTCCGACGGTGTCCGTTTGGAGTGCCTGGTGCCTGGGCACCCCCTGAGTGTTTTACAGTATCTGGCCGAGACACCCCCTGACCCTCCGCCGGCGTCCGTTTGGAGAGCCTGGTGCCTGGGCACAGACCGCGGCAGCTCCCGCTGGCCGCATTGACAGAGTGCTGAAAAAATGACAAAGTCCGAAAATGCCTGAGAACCGGGAAGGGGACAAACCGGCGGCTCCAGGCCGAGCCGGAGTTCCAGGAGGTCGGCATGATTCTGCCGGTTTCCCCATAGGAGGTGCCAAGTTGCCAAAATGGGGGAACTCAAAAAAGCACCCCCGCCAGATGTATGTAGGGGGGCTGGATGGTCGATAGGGAGTGGGTGCCTGGCAGCAGGGGCCACCCCGCGCAGGTGCCCCGGGGGGCCCGCGGGGGGCCCCCGAAGACACCCCCCCCAGCACTCGCTGAAAACCCCGTCCGAGCCGCCTGCGCTGCGGGGAGGGTGTCCCGGGAGGCCGGGCACGGCCCGCAGGTCTCTCCCTCTGTCCCCCGGAGAGGTTTGCACGGCGAGCCAAGTTTCAAAGTCCCAACGGGGGCGAGACACGGTGCGGCGAGGGGTGGCGGGCTGCTCCGCGGACCCGGGGGAAGCCCGGGGAGGGCGGCCTGAGGGCGCGGAGGGCCCCCTGAGAGTGCCTACGGGTAGTCGGTGAGAAACCCTGCCTGTACCTCCCACGGGGCCCGGGCAGGGACCCCGGGAGGCCGGGCAGAGCCCGCAGGTCGCCCCCTTCCCGTCCGATGAAGCTCGCACGGTCAGAAAAGTTTCAAAGTCCCAACGGGGAGAGAGGGTTGACGGCGAGGGGGTGCTGGCTGCCCCAGGGGCCGGGGGCAGCCCCTGGAGGTCGGCCTGGGGGTGTGGAGGGGCCCCCTGAGAGCACCCAACAGCAGTTGCTCAAGACCCCGCCTGAGCCTCCGGTGTGCCCGGGCATGAACCCCAGGAGGCGGGGAACAGCCGTGGCAGCCCCTGCTGAAGTCCTTGGCAGTTGGCAGAGGCGAGTGTTGGTGAGGAAAATGACAAAGTCCAAACGCTCCATGCGTGCCGTCCAGGGCGGCGGACCCGGCTGGCCGGGCCGGCGGGAGCTGCGGCGGCCGGGGGAGAGCCGAGGGTCAATGCAGGTCCTGAGAACCGGGAAGGGGACAAACCGGTGGCTCCAGGCCGGGTTGGAGTTCCAGGAGGTCGGCCTGACTCTGGAGGTTTCCCCCCTGGCATTTTCCCATTGGCCAAAATGGGGGAAGCCAAAAAAGCACCTCCAGCAGATGTATGCAGAGGGGCTGGCGGGTGATGGAGAGCGGGCTGTTGGCAGCAGTGTGCTGGCTGCAGAGGTGTGCATGGGCGGCTGCGGAGGGCCCCCTGAGTGCACCTGCCAGCAGTGGCTCAACACCCTGGCTGAGCCTCCGATGTCCCCGGGCAGGACCCCAGGAGGCCGGGCAGAGCCCGCCGCTTGCCCCCTTGCCGTTTGACGAAGCTCGCACGGTCAGAAAAAGTTTCAAAGTCCCAACGGGGGGAGAGTGTTGACGGCGAGGGGGGTGCAGGCTGCTCCAGGGTCCGGGGGCAGCCCCTGGAGGTCGGCCTGGGGGTGTGGAGGGGCCCCCCTGAGAGCACCCAACAGTAGTTGCTCAAGACCCTGCCTGAGCCTCCGATGTGCCCGGGCATGAACCCCAGGAGGCGGGGAACAGCCGTGGCAGCCCCTGCTGAAGTCCTTGGCAGTTGGCAGAGGCGAGTCTTGGAGAAAAAAACGACAAAGTCCAAACGCTCCAGGCGCCGGCCAGGGGGGGCAGACCCGGCTGGCCGGGCCGGCGGGAGCTGCGGATGCAGGGGCTGAGCCGAGTGTCGATGCATGTCGTGAGAACCGGTATGAGGGTAATCCTGGTCGCTCCGGGCCGAGCCACGGTTCCACGAAGGCGGAAGGAGCGGGCCTGTTTCCCCTGATAGCGCCGACGGCGGTAAAATAAGGCCTCGCAAAACGTCAGCGCGAACACCTTGTCGGGGTATAAGGGAACGAGCGGTGTGCGGTCTTTGACAAAGTGACAGTATTTCTCCAAAAAAAGCACCCCCGGCAGATGCGTGCAGACGGGGCTGGCTGGTGACGGAGAGCGGGCTGTTGGCAGCAGTGCGCTGGCTGCAGGGGTGGCCCGGGGCGGCTGCGGAGGGCCCCCAAAGCGCACCTACCAGTGGTGGCTCAAGACCCAGCCTGAGCCTCCGATGTCCCCGGGCAGGACGCCCAGGAGGCCGGGCACAGACCGCCGCTTGCCCCCTTGCCGTTTGACGAAGCTTGCACGGTCGGAAAAAGTTTCAAAGTCCCAACGGGGAGAGAGGGTTGACGGCGAGGGGGTGCTGGCTGCCAGTGGGGCCGGGCTGGAGCCCCTGGAGGTGGGCCTGGGGGTGTGGAGGGGCCCCCTGAGAGCACCCAACAGAAGTTGCTCAAGACCCTGCCTGGGCCTCCGGTGTTGCAGGGAAGGACACCCAGGGGGCGGGGAACAGCCGTGGCAGCCCCCCTTGCAGTTGAACAAAGTTTGAGGAGACAAGTCATGAAAATGACAAAGTCCAAACGCTCCAGGCGTGCCGGCCAGGGGGGCGGACACGGCTGGCTTGGCCGGCGGGGGCTGCGGCTGCCGGGGAAGATCCGAGTGTCAATGCAGGTCCTGAGAACCGGGAAGGGGGCAAACCGGAGGCTCCAGGCCGGGCGGCAGTTCCAGGAGGTCGGCCTGACTCTGGAGGTTTTCCCCCTGGCATATTCCCATTGGCCAAAATGGGGGAAGTCAAAAAAGCACCCCCAGCAGATGTATGCAGAAGGGCTGGCGGGTGATGGGGAGCTGGCTGTTGGCAGCAGTGTGCTGACTGCAGAGGTGTGCATGGGCGGCTGCGGAGGGCCCCCTGTGTGCACCTGCCCGTGGTGGCTGAAAACCCAAGCTGAGCCTCCGATGTGCCCGGGCAGGACCCCAGGAGGCCGGGCACAGAACACCGGTTGCCCCCTTGCCGTTTGACGAAGCTTGCACGGTCGGGAAAAGTTTCAAAGTCCCAACGGGGAGAGAGTGTTGACGGCGAGGGGGTGCTGGCTGCTCCAGGGCCCGGGGGGAGCGCCTGGAGGTGGGCCTGGGGGTGTGGAGGGGCCCCCTGATAGCACCCAACAGAAGTTGCTCAAGACCCTGCCTGAGCCTCTGGTGTTGCAGGGAAGGACACCCAGGAGGCGGGGAACAGCCGTGGCAGCCCCCCTTGCAGTCGGACAAAGTTTGAGGAGACAAGTCATGAAAATGACAAAGTCCAAACGCTCCAGGCGTGTCGGCCAGGGGGGCGGACCCGGCTGGCCGGGCCGACGGGAGCTGCGGCGGCTGGGGAAGAGCCGAGTGTCGATGAAGGTCCTGAGAACCGGGAAGGGGACAAACCAGTAGCTCCAGGCTGGGCCGGAGTTCCAGGAGGTCGGCCTGACTCTGGAGGTTTTCCCCCCGGCCTTTCCCCTTAGGCCAAAATGGGGGAAGTCAAAAAAGCACCCCCGGCAGATGTGTGCAATGGGCTGGGGGGTGATGGAGAGCGGGCTGTTGGCAGCTGTGTGGCGGCTGCAGGGGTGGGCCTGGGCGGCTGCGGAGGGCCCCCAAAGTGCACCTACCAGTAGGGGCCCAAGACCCTGGCTGAGCCTCCGATGTGCCCGGGCAGGACACCCGGGAGGCGGGGAGCAGCCCCCGCTGAGGTCCATGGCATGTGCCAGAGGCGAGTCTTGGAGAAAAAACGACAAAGTCCAAACGCTCCAGGCGCCGGGCAGGGTGGCGGACCCGGGTGGCCGGGCCGGCGGGGGCTGCGGCTGCCGGGGCTGAGCCGAGTGTCAATGCATGTCCTGAGAACCGGGAAGGGGACAAACCGGTGGCTCCAGGCCGGGTTGGAGTTCCAGGGGATCGGCCTGACTCTGGAGGTTTTCCCCCTGGCTTTTCCCCATAGGCCAAAACGGGGGGAGCCAAAAAAGCACCCCCAGCAGATGTATGCAGAGGGGCTGGGGGGTGACAGAGAGCGGGCTGTTGGCAGCTGTCTGGTGGCTGCAGGGGTGGCCCTGGGCGGCTGAAGAGGGCCCCCTGAGTGCACCTACCAGCAATAGCTCAAGACCCAGGCTGAGCCTCCGATGTCCCCGGGCAGGACCCCAGGAGGCCGGGTAGAGCCCGCAGGTCACCCCCTTGCCGTCCAATGAAGCTTGCACGGTCAGAAAAGTTTCAAAGTCCCAACGGGGAGAGAGTGTTGACGGCGAGGGGGTGCTGGCTGCTCCAGGGGCCGGGGGCAGCCCCTGGAGGTCGGCCTGGGGGTGTGGAGGGGCCCCCCTGAGAGCACCCAACAGTAGTTGCTCAAGACCCTGCCTGAGCCTCCGGTGTGCCCGGGCATGAACCCCAGGAGGCGGGGAACAGCCGTGGCAGCCCCTGCTGAAGTCCTTGGCAGTTGGCAGAGGCGAGTCTTGGGGGAAAAAATGACAAAGTCCAAACGCTCCAGGCGCCGGGCAGGGTGGCGGAACCGGCTGGCCGGGCCGGCGGGGGCCGCGGCTGCCGGGGCTGAGCCGAGTGTCGATGCAGGTCCTGAGAACCGGGAAGGGGACAAACCAGTAGCTCCAGGCCGGGTTGGAGTTCCACGAGGTCGGCATGACTCTGGAGGCTTTCCCCCTGGCATTTTCCCATTGGCCAAAATGGGGGAAGTCAAAAAAGCACCCCCAGCAGATGTATGCAGAGGGGCTGGGGGGTGACGGAGAGCGGGCTGTTGGCAGCTGTGTGGTGGCTGCAGGGGTGGCCCTGGGCGGCTGCAGAGGGCCCCCTGAGTGCACCTATCAGCCGTTGCTCAAGACCCCGCCTGAGCCTCCGGTGTTGCAGGTCAGGACACCCATTGGCGGGGAACAGCAGGTGGCAGCCCATGCTATAGTCGTTGGCAGAGATGAGTCTTGGAGAAAAAACGACAAAGTCCAAACGCTCCAGGCGTGCCGGCCAGGGCGGCGGACCCGGCTGGCTGGGCCGGCGGGAGCTGCGGCTGCCGGGGCTGAGCCGAGTGTCAATGCATGTCGTGAGAACCGGTATGAGGGTAATCCTGGTCGCTCCGGGCCGAGCCCCGGTTCCACGAAGGCGGAAGGAGCGGGCCTGTTTCCCCTGATAGCGCCGACGGCGGTAAAATAAGGCCTCGCAAAACGTCAGCACGAACACCTTGTCGGGGTATAAGGGAACGAGCGGTGTGCGGTCTTTGACAAAGTGACAGTGTGTCTCAAAAAAAGCACCCCCGGCAGATGTGCGCGGACGGGGCTGGCTGGTGACGGAGAGCGGGCTGTTGGCAGCGGTGTGTGCTGGCTGCAGGGGTGGCCCGGGGCGGCTGCGGAGGGCCCCCTGAGTGCACCTACCAGTAGTGGCTCAACACCCTGGCTGAGCCTCCGATGTCCCCGGGCAGGACCCCAGGAGGCCGGGCACAGACCGCCGCTTGCCCCCTTTGCCGTTTGACGAAGCTTGCACGGTCGGAAAAAGTTTCAAAGTCCCAACGGGGAGAGAGGGTTGACGGCGAGGGGGTGCTGGCTGCTCCAGGGGCCGGGGGGAGCCCCTGGAGGTGGGACTGGGGGTGTGGAGGGGCCCCCTAGGAGCACCCAACAGTCGTGGGTCAAGACCCTGCCTGAGCCTCCGGTGTTGCAGGGAAGGACACCCAGGAGGCGGGGAACAGCCGGGGCAGCCCCCCTTGCAGTTGAACAAAGTTTGAGGAGACAAGTCATGAAAATGACAAAGTCCAAACGCTCCAGGCGTGCCGGCCAGGGGGGCGGACACGGCTGGCCGGGCCGGCGGTGGCTGCAGCTGCCGGGGCTAAGCCGAGTGTCGATGCAGGTCCTGAGAACCGGGAAGGGGACAAACCGGTGGCTCCAGGCCGGGTTGGAGTTCCAGGAGGTCGGCAGGACTCTGGAGGTTTTCCCCTTGGCATTTTCCCATTGGCCACAATGGGGGAAGTCAAAAAAGCACCCCCAGCAGATGTATGCAGAGGGGCTGGCTGGTGATGGGGAGCGGGCTGTTGGCAGCGGTGTGCTGGCTGCAGAGGTGTGCATGGGCGGCTGCGGAGGGCCCTCTGAGTGCACCTGCCAGCAGTGGCTCAAAACCCTGGCTGAGCCTCCGATGTCCCCAGGGAGGACCCCAGGAGGCCGGGCACAGACCGCAGCCTGCCCCCTTGCCGTTTGATGAAGCTTGCACCGTCAGAAAAGTTTCAAAGTCCCAACGGGGAGTGTTGAGGGCGAGGGGGTGCTGGCTGCTCCAGGGGCCGGGGGCAACCCCTGGAGGCTGGGCACGGACCGCGGCACACCCCCCCTTGCAGTCGAACAAAGTTTGAGGAGACAAGTCATGAAAATGACAAAGTCCAAACGCTCCAGGCGCCGGCCAGGGGGGCGGACCCTGCTGGCTGGGCCGGCGGGGGCTGCGGCTGCCGGGGCTGAGCCGAGTGTCAATGCAGGTCCTGAGAACCGGGAAGGGGGCAAACCGGCGGCTCCAAGCCGAGCTCGAGTTCCAGAAGGTCGGCCTGACTCTGGAGGTTTTCCCCCTGGCTTTTCCCCATAGGCCAAAATGGGGGAAGTCAAAAAAGCACCCCCAGCAGATGTATGCAGAGGGGCTGGGGGGTGATGGGGAGCGGGTGTTTGGCAGCAGTGTGCTGGCTGAAGAGGTGTGCATGGGCGGCTGCGGAGGGCCCCGTGAGTGCACCTGCCAGCGGTGGCTCAAAACCCTGGCTGAGCCTCCGCTGTCCCCGGGCAGGACCCCAGGAGGCCGGGCACGGACCGCCGGTCGCCCCCCATTGTAGTCCAACAAAGTTTGAAGAGACGAATCACGGAAATCACAAGTCCAAAAATCCCTGAGAACCGGGAAGGGGACAGACCGGTGGCTCCAGGCCGGGCTTGAGTTCCATGAGGTCGGCCTGACTCTGGAGGTTTTCCCCTTGGCATTTTCCCATTGGCCAAAATGGGGGAAGTCAAAAAAGCACCCCCGGCAGATGTATGCAGAGGGGCCTGGGGGGGGGTGACGGGGAGCGGGCTGTTGGCAGCAGTGTGCTGGCTGCAGAGGTGGCCCTGGGCGGCTGCAGAGGGCCCCCTGAGTGCACCTACCAGCAGTTGCTCTTGACCCTGCCTGAGCCTCCGGTGTTGCAGGTCAGGACACCCATTGGCGGGGAACAGCAGGTGGCAGCCCCTGCTGAAGTCGTTGGCAGAGATGAGTCTTTGAAAAAACGACAAAGTCCAAACGCTCCAGGCGTGCCGGCCAGGGTGGCGGACCCGGCTGGCTGGGCCGGTGGGAGCTGCGGCTGCCGGGGCTGAGCCGAGTGTCGATGTATGTCACGAGAACCGGTATGAGGGTGATCCTGGTCGCTCCGGGCCGAGGCACGGTTCCAGGAGGGCGGAAGGAGCGGGCCCGTTTCCCCTGATAGCGCCGACGGCGGTAAAATAAGGCCTCGCAAAACGTCAGGACGAACACCTTTTTTGCATATAAGGGAACGAGCGGTGTGCGGTCCTTGACAAAGTGACTATTTCTCAATGTGCTGAGGAGTGGGGACCGCTCAAAGTCAAAGCACCGCGGCCGCCCCTCTGCCACCTCCCTGGGAGCAGAGTCATCGAGCGCGAGGGTCCCCACTCCGCCTGTGCAGGCCGCGGGGCCAACAGGCTGGCTGGCTGCCCGGGCAGACCCCGCTCTCCGAGCGGCCGGGCCCCAACGTTCGAGAGGTGTAGGAAGCCACCTTGGGGGGCTGCGGAGGCCCCCCTGACACCGCATCCAAGCCCCTGCTGAGAACCCTGTCCTAGCTGCCTGCGAGGGCAGGCGGGACCCCCCAGGAGGCCGTGCACAGCCCGCGGCAGCCACTGCTGAAGCCCAGGGCAGTTGGCAGAGATGAGTCTTTGAGGAAAAACGACAAAGTCCAAACGCTCCAGGCGCCGGCCAGGGGTGCGGACCCGGCTGGACGGGCCGGCGGGAGCTGCGGCGGCTGGGGAAGAGCCGAGTGTCAATGCATGTCCTGAGAACCGGAAAGGGGACAAACTAGTAGCTCCAGGCCGGGATGGAGTTCCAGGAGGTGGGCCTGACTCCGGAGGTTTTCCCCTTGACATTTTCCCATTGGCCAAAATGGGGGAAGTCAAAAAAGCACCCCCAGCAGATGTATGCGGAGGGGCTGGCGGGTGACGGGGAGCGGGCTGTTGGCAGCAGTGTGCTGGCTGCGGAGGTGTGCATGGGCGTCTGCGGAGGGCCCCCTGAGTGCACCTGCCAGTGGTGGCTCAACACCCTGGCTGAGCCTCCGATGTGCCCCGGCAGGACCCCAGGAGGCCGGGCACAGAACGCCGGCTGCCCCCCTTGCCGTTTGCCGAAGCTTTCGCGGTCAGAAAAAGTTTCAAAGTCCCCACGGGGAGAGAGAGTGTTGAGGGCGAGGGGGTGCTGGCTGCTCCAGGGGCCGGGGGCAACCCCTGGAGGCTGGGCACGGACCGCGGCACACCCCCCTTGCAGTCGGACAATGTCTGAGGAGACAAGTCATGAAAATGACAAAGTCCAAACGCTCCAGGCGTGCCGGCCAGGGGTGCGGACCGGGCTGGCCGGGCAGGCGGGGGCTGCGGCGGCTGGTGCTGAGCCGAGTGTCAATGCATGTCCTGAGAACCGGGAAGGGGGCAAACCAGTAGCTCCAGGCCGAGCTGGGGTTCCAGGAGGTCGGCCTGACTCTGGAGGTTTTCCCCCTGGCTTTTCCCCATAGGCCAACATGGGGGAAGTCAAAAAAGCACCCCCGGCAGATGTATGCAGAGGGGCTGGATGGTGACGGGGAGCGGGCTGTTGGCAGCGGTGTGCTGGCTGCAGAGGGCCCCCGAGGTGCACCTACCAGCAGTTGCTCAAGACCACGCCTGAGCCTCCGGTGTTGCAGGTCAGGACACCCATTGGCGGGGGAACAGCAGGTGGCAGCCCCTGCTGAAGTCGTTGGCAGAGATGAGTCTTTGAGAAAAAACGACAAAGTCCAAACGCTCCAGGCGCTGGTTAGGGGTGCGGACCCGGCTGGCCGGGCCGGCGGGAGCTGCGGCTGCCGGGGCTGAGCCGAGTATCGATGCATGTCGTGAGAAGCGGTATGAGGGTAATCCTGGTCGCTCCGGGCCGAGGCACGGTTCCAGGAGGGCGGAAGGAGCGGGCCTGTTCCCCCTGATAGCGCCGACGGCGGTAAATTAAGGCCTCGCAAAACGTCAGGACGAACACCTTTTTTGCATATAAGGGAACGAGCGGAGTGCGGTCTTTGACCAAGTGACTATTTCTCAGAGTGCTGAGAAGGGAGTGCGGACCGCTCAAAGTCAAAGCACTGCGGCCGCCCCTCTGCCACCTCCCTGGGAGCAGAGTCGTAGAGCGCAAGTGTCCCCACTCCGCCTGTGCAGGCCGCGGGGCCAACAGGCTGGCTGGCTGGCTGGCTGCCCGGGCGACCCCCCTCCGAGATGCCGGGCCGGGGCAGACTGTGCAAACGCGCGCGGGCGTGTTTTCTTCCCCTGGGGTGGAGCCCTTCCACCCCACGCCGTCCGAGGCCCGTTGGCCTCGGGCGGCCTGCCTCCGAGAGTGGGAGAGAGACGGAGGACGGTGGCCCGCGGCGGCGCGAGGCGTCCCCGTTGTTCCACCACGACTGCCAGCCGGTCGATCCTGCCGGTAGCCTGGGCTTGTCTCCGCTCCGCCTGTCCAGGCCGCGGGGCCCACAGGCGGCTTGCCTGGGAAGACCCCGCTCTCCGAGCGGCCGGGCGCCACGTTCAAGAGGTGTACGGAGCCACCTGTGGGGGGGTCTGCGGAGGCCCCCCTGAGAGCGCTGATAACCCTGTCCTAGCTGCCTGCGCGGGCAGGCGGGACCCCCAAGAGGCCGGGCACAGCCCGCGGCAGCCCCCGCCGAAGTCCACGGCAGTTGGCAGAGACGAGTCTCGGAGAGAAAACGACAAAGTCCAGACGCTCCAGGCGCCGGCCAGGGGTGCGGACCCGGCTGGCCGGGCCGGCGGGAGCTGCGGCTGCCGGGGCCGAGCCGAGTGTCGACGCATGTCGTGAGAACCGGTATGAGGGTAATCCTGGGCCCTCGGGGCCGAGCTACGGTTCCATGAAGGCGGAAGGAGCGGGCCTGTTTCCCCTGATAGCGCCGACGACGGTAAAATAAGGGCTCGCAAAACGTCAGGACGAACACCTTTTTTGCATATAAGGGAACGAGCGGTGTGCGGTCTTTGACAAAGTGACTATTTCTCAGAGTGCTGGAGTGGGGACCGCTCAAAGTCAAAGCACCGCGGCCGCCCCTCTGCCACCTCCCTGGGAGCAGAGTCATAGAGCGCAAGTGTCCCCACTCCGCCTGTGCAGGCCGCGGGGCCAACAGGCTGGCTGGCTGGCTGCCCGGGCGACCCCCCTCCGAGATGCCGGGCTGAGGCGTAGGCAGCCGCCTCCATCACCACCACCCAAGGCGAGAGAGTGGGTCAACGGGAGAGCCGTCGCGGCCGGGGGACCCTCGCCGCGCCCATGTCCGGGGAAGGACCACAAGGGCCCTGCTCCCCGGCGCCCCGGCGAGCGGGTTCACCCTCGGCGCGTACGGCTCTCGAGGATGGGGAAGGGACGCGCGTGGGCGTCCCTCCCGTCCCCCGCGGAAGAAGGCGAGCGACTCTGCGCGTCGGGACACCCCGCGGAGCCCCCTGCGGGGGGAGTACTCCGGGGGAGAAGCGTGGCGCAGGGGGTGCAGCCCTTTCCCAGGCCACCGTGCGACGGCGTCGGTGGGGCCGACGCCGAGAGAGAGAACGATCCGGGCTCTCCCGCCTCAGGGCGGCCGAGAGCGGGGCACGGGCCCCACGTTTGGTGACGGTTTTCCCGAAAGCGAAGGACCCCCGCCTGTCCCCTCGGGCTCCGGCCGATGCGGGCGGTCCAGGGCGGGGATAGGGGACGGCGGCCTGCGGACGACGCGCTTTATCCCCAGAAGGAGCGAGGCATGAGGGGGTGTTCCACCCCCGCCGGCCGGTCTCGCTCCTTCTCCGGGCTACGCCTCGGCGGAGTAAAGACCCCCGGGTCAACGCTCCCGCGTCCGGGTGCCGCCGCGCGTCCCCTTCCCGCGGGGGGTGGATCCCTTCCACCCCTGGCCGTTCGAGGCCCGTGCGCCTCGGGCGGCCTCCCTTCCGAGAGAGGGAGAGAGAGACGGAGGACGGTGGTCCGCGACGGCGCGAGACGTCCAAGTTGTGTTCCCCACGGCGGCTACCCGGTCGATCCCGCCCGGTGGCCTAGGCTTTTCCCCACTCTGCCTGTCCTGGCCGCGGGGCCGACAGGCTGTCTGCCCGGGTAGACCCCGTTCTCACTGAGCGGCCGGGCCCCAACGTTCAAGAGGTGTACGAAGCCACCTCGGGGTGGAGCCCTTCCACCCCTGGCCGTCCGAGGCCCGTGCGCCTCGGGCGGCCCCCCTTCCCGAGAGAGGGAGAGAGACGGAGGACGGTGGTCCGCGACGGCGCGAGGCGTCCAACTTGTGTTCCCCCACGGCGGCTATCCGGTCGATCCCGCCCGGTAGCCTAGGCTTTTCCCCACTCTGCCTGTCCAGGCCGCGGGGCCGACAGGCTGTCTGCCCGGGTAGACCCCGTTCTCACTGAGCGGCCGGGCCCCAACGTTCAAGAGGTGTACGAAGCCACCTCGGGGTGGAGCCCTTCCACCCCTGGCCGTCCGAGGCCCGTGCGCCTCGGGCGGCCCCCCTTCCCGAGAGAGGGAGAGAGACGGAGGACGGTGGTCCGCGACGGCGCGAGGCGTCCAACTTGTGTTCCCCCACGGCGGCTATCCGGTCGATCCCGCCCGGTAGCCTAGGCTTTTCCCCACTCTGCCTGTCCAGGCCGCGGGGCCGACAGGCTGTCTGCCCGGGTAGACCCTGTTCTCACTGAGCGGCCGGGCCCCAACGTTCAAGAGGTGTACGAAGCCACCTCGGGGTGGAGCCCTTCCACCCCTGGCCGTCCGAGGCCCGTGCGCCTCGGGCGGCCCCCCCTTCCCGAGAGACGGAGGACGGTGGTCCGCGACGGCGCGAGGCGTCCAACTTGTGTTCCCCCACGGCGGCTTCCCGGTCGATCCCGCCCGCCGGTAGCCTAGGCTTTTCCCCGCTCCGCCTGTCCAGGCCGCGGGGCCGACAGGCTGTCTGCCCGGGTAGACCCCGCTCTCCGAGCGGCCGGGCGCCACGTTCAAGAGGTGTACGAAGCCACCTTTGGGGGGGCTGCGGTGCCCCCCGCCCCGAGAGTGCCTCCCAGGCCGAGGGAGCCCGGCGGTCGAGTGTCGTAGGAAAGCGCGTGCCACGGCTGTGTCGGTCACAGGGGCCAGAGGTAGTTTGGGCAACGGCTTAGATCCGTATGAAGCTCATCCTTTCCGGCCTGTTCTGGCGGCGGCTAGGCGCGCGCGCGCGAATGGCACGACGCCCCTGGTTCCAGCGAGGCGACGGCGCCCCGCACCCCACTCTCTGGGCCGAGCAGAGCCCCCGAGCGCAAGGTTCCCCGCTCCGCCTGTCCAGGCCGCGGGGCCAGCAGGCTGTCTGCCCGGGTAGACCCCGCTCTCCGAGCGGCCGGGCCCCAACGTTCAAGAGGTGTACGAAGCCACCTTGAGGTGGAGCCCTTCCACCCCTGGCCGTCCGAGGCCCGCCGGTAGCCTTGGCTTGTCCCCACTCCGCCTGTCCAGGCCGCGGGGCCGACAGGCTGTCTGCCCGGGTAGACCCCGCTCTCCGAGCGGCCGGGCCCCAACGTTCAAGAGGTGTACGAAGCCACCTTTGGGGGGGC
>NW_027102609.1:5000-20000 GCF_035609145.1 Eleutherodactylus coqui | reverse complement strand
AAAAGGGGGGAAGTCAAAAAAGCACCCCCAGCAGATGTATGCAGAGGGGCTGGTGGGTGATGGATAGTGGGCTGTTGGCAGCTGTGTGGTGGCTGCTGGCAGCCGTGTGCTGGCTGCAGGGGTGGGCCTGGGCGGCTGCGGAGGGCCCCCGTAGTGCACCTACCAGTAGGGGGCTCGAGACCCAGGCTGAGCCTCCGATGTGCCCGGGCAGGACACCCAGGAGGCGGGGAGCAGCCCCCGCTGAAGCCCACGGCAGTTGGCAGAGATGGGTCTTGGAGAAAAAACGACAAAGTCCAAACGCTCCAGGCGTGCCGGCCAGGGGTGCGGACCCGGGTGGCCGGGCCGGCGGGAGCTGCGGCGGCCGGGGCTGAGCCGAGGGTCGATGCAGGTCCTGAGAACCGTGAAGGGGACAGACCGGTGGCTCCAGACCGGGTTGGAGTTCCAGGAGGTCGGCCTGACTCTGGAGGTTTTCCCCCTGGCTTTTCCCCATAGGCCAAAAGGGGGGAAGTCAAAAAAGCACCCCCGCCAGATGTATGCAGAGTTGGGCTGGGGGGTGACGGAGAGCGGGCTGTTTGGCAGCTGTGTGGTGGCTGCTGGCAGCCGTGTGCTGGCTGCAGGGGTGGGCCCCGGGCGGCTGCGGAGGGCCCCCAAAGCGCACCTACCAGTAGGGGCTGAAGACCCAGGCTGAGCCTCCGATGTGCCCGGGCAGGACACCCAGGGGGCGGGGAGCAGCCCCTGCTGAAGTCCATGGCATGTGCCAGAGGCGACTCTTGGAGAAAAAAACGACAAAGTCCAAACGCTCCAGGCGTGCCGGCCAGGGGTGCGGACCCGGCCGGGCCGGCGAGAGCTGCGGCGGCCGGGGCAGAGCCGCGTGTCGATGCAGGTGGTGAGAACCGGTATGAGGGTAATCCTGGTCGCTCCGGGCCGAGCCAGGGTTCCAGGAGGGCGGAAGGAGCGGGCCCGTTTCCCCTGATAGCGCCGACGACGGTAAAATAAGGCCTCGCAAAACGTCAGCACGAACACCTTGTCGGGGTATAAGGGAACGAGCGGTGTGCGGTCTTTGACAAAGTGACAGTGTTTCTCAAAAAAGCACCCCCGGCAGATGTGTGCAGACGGGGCTGGCTGGTGTGGGAGAGCGGCGGGCTGTTGGCAGCAGTGTGCTGGCTGCAGGGGTGGCCCGGGGCGGCTGCGGAGGGCCCCCAAAGCGCACCTACCAGCAGTAGCTCAAGACCCTGGCTGAGCCTCCGATGTCCCCGGGCAGGACCCCAGCAGGCCGGGCACGGACCGCAGCTTGCCCCCTTTGCCGTCCGATGAAGCTTGCACGGTCAGAAAAAGTTTCAAAGTCCCAACGGGGGAGAGAGTGTTGAGGGCGAGGGGGCGCTGGCTGCTCCAGGGGCCGGGAGGGAGGCCCTGGAGGTCGGCCTGGGGGTGAGTGGAGCGGCCCCCGTGTGTCCCTGAGCGTCCCCCGGTCTTTGGTCGAGAGGGGGTCTCAGCCGCTAATGTGCCCGCCCGGGTACCTAGGGAGGCCGGCCTGGGGCGAGTGGAGCAGCCCCCGTGTGTCCCTGAGCGTCCCCTGGCGTTTGCTGAAGAGGGGGTCTCAGCCGCTAATGTGCCCGCCCGGGTACCTAGGGAGGCCGGCCTGGGGCGAGTGGAGCAGCCCCCGTGTGTCCCTGAGCGTCCCCTGGCGTTTGCTGAAGAGGGGGTCTCAGCCGCCAATAGGGCCGCCCGGGTACCAGTGGGGGCCGGCCTGGGGCGAGTGGAGCAGCCCCCGTGTGTCCCTGAGCGTCCCCCGGTCTTTGGTGGAGAGGGGGTCTCAGCCGCTAATGTGCCCGCCTCAGGGAGGCCGGCCTGGGGCGAGTGGAGCAGCCCCCGTGTGTCCCTGAGCGCCCCCCGGTCTTTGGTGGAGAGGGGGTCTCAGCCGCTAATGTGCCCGCCTCAGGGAGGCCGGCCTGGGGCGAGTGGAGCAGCCCCCGTGTGTCCCCGAGCGTCCCCCGGTCTCTGGTGGAGAGGGGGTCTCAGCCGCTAATGTGCCCGCCTCAGGGAGGCCGGCCTGGGGCGAGTGGAGCAGCCCCCGTGTGTCCCTGAGTGTCCCCTGACGTTTGCTGAAGAGGGGGTCTCAGCCGCCAATATGGCCGCCCGGGTACCAGTGGGGGCCGGCCTGGGGCGAGTGGAGCAGCCCCCGTGTGTCCCTGAGCGCCCCCCGGTCTCTGGTGGAGAGGGGGTCTCGGCCGCTAATGTGCCCGCCTGGGGCGAGTAGAGCAGCCCCCGTGTGTCCCTGAGCGCCCCCCGGTCTTTGGTGGAGAGGGGGTCTCAGCCGCTAATGTGCCCGCCTCAGGGAGGCCGGCCTGGGGCGAGTGGAGCAGCCCCCGTGCGCCCCTGAGCGCCCCCTGGCGTTTGCTGAATAGGGGGTCCCAGCCGCCAATATGGCCGCCCGGGTGCCCGGGGGAGCCGCCTGGGGTGGCCCTGTGCAGCCCCCGTGCGCCCCTGAGTGTTTTTCAGTATCTGGCCGAGACACCCCCTGACCCTCCGACGGTGTCCGTTTGGAGTGCCTGGTGCCTGGGCACCCCCTGAGTGTTTTACAGTATCTGGCCGAGACACCCCCTGACCCTCCGCCGGCGTCCGTTTGGAGAGCCTGGTGCCTGGGCACAGACCGCGGCAGCTCCCGCTGGCCGCATTGACAGAGTGCTGAAAAAATGACAAAGTCCGAAAATGCCTGAGAACCGGGAAGGGGACAAACCGGCGGCTCCAGGCCGAGCCGGAGTTCCAGGAGGTCGGCATGATTCTGCCGGTTTCCCCATAGGAGGTGCCAAGTTGCCAAAATGGGGGAACTCAAAAAAGCACCCCCGCCAGATGTATGTAGGGGGGCTGGATGGTCGATAGGGAGTGGGTGCCTGGCAGCAGGGGCCACCCCGCGCAGGTGCCCCGGGGGGCCCGCGGGGGGCCCCCGAAGACACCCCCCCCAGCACTCGCTGAAAACCCCGTCCGAGCCGCCTGCGCTGCGGGGAGGGTGTCCCGGGAGGCCGGGCACGGCCCGCAGGTCTCTCCCTCTGTCCCCCGGAGAGGTTTGCACGGCGAGCCAAGTTTCAAAGTCCCAACGGGGGCGAGACACGGTGCGGCGAGGGGTGGCGGGCTGCTCCGCGGACCCGGGGGAAGCCCGGGGAGGGCGGCCTGAGGGCGCGGAGGGCCCCCTGAGAGTGCCTACGGGTAGTCGGTGAGAAACCCTGCCTGTACCTCCCACGGGGCCCGGGCAGGGACCCCGGGAGGCCGGGCAGAGCCCGCAGGTCGCCCCCTTCCCGTCCGATGAAGCTCGCACGGTCAGAAAAGTTTCAAAGTCCCAACGGGGAGAGAGGGTTGACGGCGAGGGGGTGCTGGCTGCCCCAGGGGCCGGGGGCAGCCCCTGGAGGTCGGCCTGGGGGTGTGGAGGGGCCCCCTGAGAGCACCCAACAGCAGTTGCTCAAGACCCCGCCTGAGCCTCCGGTGTGCCCGGGCATGAACCCCAGGAGGCGGGGAACAGCCGTGGCAGCCCCTGCTGAAGTCCTTGGCAGTTGGCAGAGGCGAGTGTTGGTGAGGAAAATGACAAAGTCCAAACGCTCCATGCGTGCCGTCCAGGGCGGCGGACCCGGCTGGCCGGGCCGGCGGGAGCTGCGGCGGCCGGGGGAGAGCCGAGGGTCAATGCAGGTCCTGAGAACCGGGAAGGGGACAAACCGGTGGCTCCAGGCCGGGTTGGAGTTCCAGGAGGTCGGCCTGACTCTGGAGGTTTCCCCCCTGGCATTTTCCCATTGGCCAAAATGGGGGAAGCCAAAAAAGCACCTCCAGCAGATGTATGCAGAGGGGCTGGCGGGTGATGGAGAGCGGGCTGTTGGCAGCAGTGTGCTGGCTGCAGAGGTGTGCATGGGCGGCTGCGGAGGGCCCCCTGAGTGCACCTGCCAGCAGTGGCTCAACACCCTGGCTGAGCCTCCGATGTCCCCGGGCAGGACCCCAGGAGGCCGGGCAGAGCCCGCCGCTTGCCCCCTTGCCGTTTGACGAAGCTCGCACGGTCAGAAAAAGTTTCAAAGTCCCAACGGGGGGAGAGTGTTGACGGCGAGGGGGGTGCAGGCTGCTCCAGGGTCCGGGGGCAGCCCCTGGAGGTCGGCCTGGGGGTGTGGAGGGGCCCCCCTGAGAGCACCCAACAGTAGTTGCTCAAGACCCTGCCTGAGCCTCCGATGTGCCCGGGCATGAACCCCAGGAGGCGGGGAACAGCCGTGGCAGCCCCTGCTGAAGTCCTTGGCAGTTGGCAGAGGCGAGTCTTGGAGAAAAAAACGACAAAGTCCAAACGCTCCAGGCGCCGGCCAGGGGGGGCAGACCCGGCTGGCCGGGCCGGCGGGAGCTGCGGATGCAGGGGCTGAGCCGAGTGTCGATGCATGTCGTGAGAACCGGTATGAGGGTAATCCTGGTCGCTCCGGGCCGAGCCACGGTTCCACGAAGGCGGAAGGAGCGGGCCTGTTTCCCCTGATAGCGCCGACGGCGGTAAAATAAGGCCTCGCAAAACGTCAGCGCGAACACCTTGTCGGGGTATAAGGGAACGAGCGGTGTGCGGTCTTTGACAAAGTGACAGTATTTCTCCAAAAAAAGCACCCCCGGCAGATGCGTGCAGACGGGGCTGGCTGGTGACGGAGAGCGGGCTGTTGGCAGCAGTGCGCTGGCTGCAGGGGTGGCCCGGGGCGGCTGCGGAGGGCCCCCAAAGCGCACCTACCAGTGGTGGCTCAAGACCCAGCCTGAGCCTCCGATGTCCCCGGGCAGGACGCCCAGGAGGCCGGGCACAGACCGCCGCTTGCCCCCTTGCCGTTTGACGAAGCTTGCACGGTCGGAAAAAGTTTCAAAGTCCCAACGGGGAGAGAGGGTTGACGGCGAGGGGGTGCTGGCTGCCAGTGGGGCCGGGCTGGAGCCCCTGGAGGTGGGCCTGGGGGTGTGGAGGGGCCCCCTGAGAGCACCCAACAGAAGTTGCTCAAGACCCTGCCTGGGCCTCCGGTGTTGCAGGGAAGGACACCCAGGGGGCGGGGAACAGCCGTGGCAGCCCCCCTTGCAGTTGAACAAAGTTTGAGGAGACAAGTCATGAAAATGACAAAGTCCAAACGCTCCAGGCGTGCCGGCCAGGGGGGCGGACACGGCTGGCTTGGCCGGCGGGGGCTGCGGCTGCCGGGGAAGATCCGAGTGTCAATGCAGGTCCTGAGAACCGGGAAGGGGGCAAACCGGAGGCTCCAGGCCGGGCGGCAGTTCCAGGAGGTCGGCCTGACTCTGGAGGTTTTCCCCCTGGCATATTCCCATTGGCCAAAATGGGGGAAGTCAAAAAAGCACCCCCAGCAGATGTATGCAGAAGGGCTGGCGGGTGATGGGGAGCTGGCTGTTGGCAGCAGTGTGCTGACTGCAGAGGTGTGCATGGGCGGCTGCGGAGGGCCCCCTGTGTGCACCTGCCCGTGGTGGCTGAAAACCCAAGCTGAGCCTCCGATGTGCCCGGGCAGGACCCCAGGAGGCCGGGCACAGAACACCGGTTGCCCCCTTGCCGTTTGACGAAGCTTGCACGGTCGGGAAAAGTTTCAAAGTCCCAACGGGGAGAGAGTGTTGACGGCGAGGGGGTGCTGGCTGCTCCAGGGCCCGGGGGGAGCGCCTGGAGGTGGGCCTGGGGGTGTGGAGGGGCCCCCTGATAGCACCCAACAGAAGTTGCTCAAGACCCTGCCTGAGCCTCTGGTGTTGCAGGGAAGGACACCCAGGAGGCGGGGAACAGCCGTGGCAGCCCCCCTTGCAGTCGGACAAAGTTTGAGGAGACAAGTCATGAAAATGACAAAGTCCAAACGCTCCAGGCGTGTCGGCCAGGGGGGCGGACCCGGCTGGCCGGGCCGACGGGAGCTGCGGCGGCTGGGGAAGAGCCGAGTGTCGATGAAGGTCCTGAGAACCGGGAAGGGGACAAACCAGTAGCTCCAGGCTGGGCCGGAGTTCCAGGAGGTCGGCCTGACTCTGGAGGTTTTCCCCCCGGCCTTTCCCCTTAGGCCAAAATGGGGGAAGTCAAAAAAGCACCCCCGGCAGATGTGTGCAATGGGCTGGGGGGTGATGGAGAGCGGGCTGTTGGCAGCTGTGTGGCGGCTGCAGGGGTGGGCCTGGGCGGCTGCGGAGGGCCCCCAAAGTGCACCTACCAGTAGGGGCCCAAGACCCTGGCTGAGCCTCCGATGTGCCCGGGCAGGACACCCGGGAGGCGGGGAGCAGCCCCCGCTGAGGTCCATGGCATGTGCCAGAGGCGAGTCTTGGAGAAAAAACGACAAAGTCCAAACGCTCCAGGCGCCGGGCAGGGTGGCGGACCCGGGTGGCCGGGCCGGCGGGGGCTGCGGCTGCCGGGGCTGAGCCGAGTGTCAATGCATGTCCTGAGAACCGGGAAGGGGACAAACCGGTGGCTCCAGGCCGGGTTGGAGTTCCAGGGGATCGGCCTGACTCTGGAGGTTTTCCCCCTGGCTTTTCCCCATAGGCCAAAACGGGGGGAGCCAAAAAAGCACCCCCAGCAGATGTATGCAGAGGGGCTGGGGGGTGACAGAGAGCGGGCTGTTGGCAGCTGTCTGGTGGCTGCAGGGGTGGCCCTGGGCGGCTGAAGAGGGCCCCCTGAGTGCACCTACCAGCAATAGCTCAAGACCCAGGCTGAGCCTCCGATGTCCCCGGGCAGGACCCCAGGAGGCCGGGTAGAGCCCGCAGGTCACCCCCTTGCCGTCCAATGAAGCTTGCACGGTCAGAAAAGTTTCAAAGTCCCAACGGGGAGAGAGTGTTGACGGCGAGGGGGTGCTGGCTGCTCCAGGGGCCGGGGGCAGCCCCTGGAGGTCGGCCTGGGGGTGTGGAGGGGCCCCCCTGAGAGCACCCAACAGTAGTTGCTCAAGACCCTGCCTGAGCCTCCGGTGTGCCCGGGCATGAACCCCAGGAGGCGGGGAACAGCCGTGGCAGCCCCTGCTGAAGTCCTTGGCAGTTGGCAGAGGCGAGTCTTGGGGGAAAAAATGACAAAGTCCAAACGCTCCAGGCGCCGGGCAGGGTGGCGGAACCGGCTGGCCGGGCCGGCGGGGGCCGCGGCTGCCGGGGCTGAGCCGAGTGTCGATGCAGGTCCTGAGAACCGGGAAGGGGACAAACCAGTAGCTCCAGGCCGGGTTGGAGTTCCACGAGGTCGGCATGACTCTGGAGGCTTTCCCCCTGGCATTTTCCCATTGGCCAAAATGGGGGAAGTCAAAAAAGCACCCCCAGCAGATGTATGCAGAGGGGCTGGGGGGTGACGGAGAGCGGGCTGTTGGCAGCTGTGTGGTGGCTGCAGGGGTGGCCCTGGGCGGCTGCAGAGGGCCCCCTGAGTGCACCTATCAGCCGTTGCTCAAGACCCCGCCTGAGCCTCCGGTGTTGCAGGTCAGGACACCCATTGGCGGGGAACAGCAGGTGGCAGCCCATGCTATAGTCGTTGGCAGAGATGAGTCTTGGAGAAAAAACGACAAAGTCCAAACGCTCCAGGCGTGCCGGCCAGGGCGGCGGACCCGGCTGGCTGGGCCGGCGGGAGCTGCGGCTGCCGGGGCTGAGCCGAGTGTCAATGCATGTCGTGAGAACCGGTATGAGGGTAATCCTGGTCGCTCCGGGCCGAGCCCCGGTTCCACGAAGGCGGAAGGAGCGGGCCTGTTTCCCCTGATAGCGCCGACGGCGGTAAAATAAGGCCTCGCAAAACGTCAGCACGAACACCTTGTCGGGGTATAAGGGAACGAGCGGTGTGCGGTCTTTGACAAAGTGACAGTGTGTCTCAAAAAAAGCACCCCCGGCAGATGTGCGCGGACGGGGCTGGCTGGTGACGGAGAGCGGGCTGTTGGCAGCGGTGTGTGCTGGCTGCAGGGGTGGCCCGGGGCGGCTGCGGAGGGCCCCCTGAGTGCACCTACCAGTAGTGGCTCAACACCCTGGCTGAGCCTCCGATGTCCCCGGGCAGGACCCCAGGAGGCCGGGCACAGACCGCCGCTTGCCCCCTTTGCCGTTTGACGAAGCTTGCACGGTCGGAAAAAGTTTCAAAGTCCCAACGGGGAGAGAGGGTTGACGGCGAGGGGGTGCTGGCTGCTCCAGGGGCCGGGGGGAGCCCCTGGAGGTGGGACTGGGGGTGTGGAGGGGCCCCCTAGGAGCACCCAACAGTCGTGGGTCAAGACCCTGCCTGAGCCTCCGGTGTTGCAGGGAAGGACACCCAGGAGGCGGGGAACAGCCGGGGCAGCCCCCCTTGCAGTTGAACAAAGTTTGAGGAGACAAGTCATGAAAATGACAAAGTCCAAACGCTCCAGGCGTGCCGGCCAGGGGGGCGGACACGGCTGGCCGGGCCGGCGGTGGCTGCAGCTGCCGGGGCTAAGCCGAGTGTCGATGCAGGTCCTGAGAACCGGGAAGGGGACAAACCGGTGGCTCCAGGCCGGGTTGGAGTTCCAGGAGGTCGGCAGGACTCTGGAGGTTTTCCCCTTGGCATTTTCCCATTGGCCACAATGGGGGAAGTCAAAAAAGCACCCCCAGCAGATGTATGCAGAGGGGCTGGCTGGTGATGGGGAGCGGGCTGTTGGCAGCGGTGTGCTGGCTGCAGAGGTGTGCATGGGCGGCTGCGGAGGGCCCTCTGAGTGCACCTGCCAGCAGTGGCTCAAAACCCTGGCTGAGCCTCCGATGTCCCCAGGGAGGACCCCAGGAGGCCGGGCACAGACCGCAGCCTGCCCCCTTGCCGTTTGATGAAGCTTGCACCGTCAGAAAAGTTTCAAAGTCCCAACGGGGAGTGTTGAGGGCGAGGGGGTGCTGGCTGCTCCAGGGGCCGGGGGCAACCCCTGGAGGCTGGGCACGGACCGCGGCACACCCCCCCTTGCAGTCGAACAAAGTTTGAGGAGACAAGTCATGAAAATGACAAAGTCCAAACGCTCCAGGCGCCGGCCAGGGGGGCGGACCCTGCTGGCTGGGCCGGCGGGGGCTGCGGCTGCCGGGGCTGAGCCGAGTGTCAATGCAGGTCCTGAGAACCGGGAAGGGGGCAAACCGGCGGCTCCAAGCCGAGCTCGAGTTCCAGAAGGTCGGCCTGACTCTGGAGGTTTTCCCCCTGGCTTTTCCCCATAGGCCAAAATGGGGGAAGTCAAAAAAGCACCCCCAGCAGATGTATGCAGAGGGGCTGGGGGGTGATGGGGAGCGGGTGTTTGGCAGCAGTGTGCTGGCTGAAGAGGTGTGCATGGGCGGCTGCGGAGGGCCCCGTGAGTGCACCTGCCAGCGGTGGCTCAAAACCCTGGCTGAGCCTCCGCTGTCCCCGGGCAGGACCCCAGGAGGCCGGGCACGGACCGCCGGTCGCCCCCCATTGTAGTCCAACAAAGTTTGAAGAGACGAATCACGGAAATCACAAGTCCAAAAATCCCTGAGAACCGGGAAGGGGACAGACCGGTGGCTCCAGGCCGGGCTTGAGTTCCATGAGGTCGGCCTGACTCTGGAGGTTTTCCCCTTGGCATTTTCCCATTGGCCAAAATGGGGGAAGTCAAAAAAGCACCCCCGGCAGATGTATGCAGAGGGGCCTGGGGGGGGGTGACGGGGAGCGGGCTGTTGGCAGCAGTGTGCTGGCTGCAGAGGTGGCCCTGGGCGGCTGCAGAGGGCCCCCTGAGTGCACCTACCAGCAGTTGCTCTTGACCCTGCCTGAGCCTCCGGTGTTGCAGGTCAGGACACCCATTGGCGGGGAACAGCAGGTGGCAGCCCCTGCTGAAGTCGTTGGCAGAGATGAGTCTTTGAAAAAACGACAAAGTCCAAACGCTCCAGGCGTGCCGGCCAGGGTGGCGGACCCGGCTGGCTGGGCCGGTGGGAGCTGCGGCTGCCGGGGCTGAGCCGAGTGTCGATGTATGTCACGAGAACCGGTATGAGGGTGATCCTGGTCGCTCCGGGCCGAGGCACGGTTCCAGGAGGGCGGAAGGAGCGGGCCCGTTTCCCCTGATAGCGCCGACGGCGGTAAAATAAGGCCTCGCAAAACGTCAGGACGAACACCTTTTTTGCATATAAGGGAACGAGCGGTGTGCGGTCCTTGACAAAGTGACTATTTCTCAATGTGCTGAGGAGTGGGGACCGCTCAAAGTCAAAGCACCGCGGCCGCCCCTCTGCCACCTCCCTGGGAGCAGAGTCATCGAGCGCGAGGGTCCCCACTCCGCCTGTGCAGGCCGCGGGGCCAACAGGCTGGCTGGCTGCCCGGGCAGACCCCGCTCTCCGAGCGGCCGGGCCCCAACGTTCGAGAGGTGTAGGAAGCCACCTTGGGGGGCTGCGGAGGCCCCCCTGACACCGCATCCAAGCCCCTGCTGAGAACCCTGTCCTAGCTGCCTGCGAGGGCAGGCGGGACCCCCCAGGAGGCCGTGCACAGCCCGCGGCAGCCACTGCTGAAGCCCAGGGCAGTTGGCAGAGATGAGTCTTTGAGGAAAAACGACAAAGTCCAAACGCTCCAGGCGCCGGCCAGGGGTGCGGACCCGGCTGGACGGGCCGGCGGGAGCTGCGGCGGCTGGGGAAGAGCCGAGTGTCAATGCATGTCCTGAGAACCGGAAAGGGGACAAACTAGTAGCTCCAGGCCGGGATGGAGTTCCAGGAGGTGGGCCTGACTCCGGAGGTTTTCCCCTTGACATTTTCCCATTGGCCAAAATGGGGGAAGTCAAAAAAGCACCCCCAGCAGATGTATGCGGAGGGGCTGGCGGGTGACGGGGAGCGGGCTGTTGGCAGCAGTGTGCTGGCTGCGGAGGTGTGCATGGGCGTCTGCGGAGGGCCCCCTGAGTGCACCTGCCAGTGGTGGCTCAACACCCTGGCTGAGCCTCCGATGTGCCCCGGCAGGACCCCAGGAGGCCGGGCACAGAACGCCGGCTGCCCCCCTTGCCGTTTGCCGAAGCTTTCGCGGTCAGAAAAAGTTTCAAAGTCCCCACGGGGAGAGAGAGTGTTGAGGGCGAGGGGGTGCTGGCTGCTCCAGGGGCCGGGGGCAACCCCTGGAGGCTGGGCACGGACCGCGGCACACCCCCCTTGCAGTCGGACAATGTCTGAGGAGACAAGTCATGAAAATGACAAAGTCCAAACGCTCCAGGCGTGCCGGCCAGGGGTGCGGACCGGGCTGGCCGGGCAGGCGGGGGCTGCGGCGGCTGGTGCTGAGCCGAGTGTCAATGCATGTCCTGAGAACCGGGAAGGGGGCAAACCAGTAGCTCCAGGCCGAGCTGGGGTTCCAGGAGGTCGGCCTGACTCTGGAGGTTTTCCCCCTGGCTTTTCCCCATAGGCCAACATGGGGGAAGTCAAAAAAGCACCCCCGGCAGATGTATGCAGAGGGGCTGGATGGTGACGGGGAGCGGGCTGTTGGCAGCGGTGTGCTGGCTGCAGAGGGCCCCCGAGGTGCACCTACCAGCAGTTGCTCAAGACCACGCCTGAGCCTCCGGTGTTGCAGGTCAGGACACCCATTGGCGGGGGAACAGCAGGTGGCAGCCCCTGCTGAAGTCGTTGGCAGAGATGAGTCTTTGAGAAAAAACGACAAAGTCCAAACGCTCCAGGCGCTGGTTAGGGGTGCGGACCCGGCTGGCCGGGCCGGCGGGAGCTGCGGCTGCCGGGGCTGAGCCGAGTATCGATGCATGTCGTGAGAAGCGGTATGAGGGTAATCCTGGTCGCTCCGGGCCGAGGCACGGTTCCAGGAGGGCGGAAGGAGCGGGCCTGTTCCCCCTGATAGCGCCGACGGCGGTAAATTAAGGCCTCGCAAAACGTCAGGACGAACACCTTTTTTGCATATAAGGGAACGAGCGGAGTGCGGTCTTTGACCAAGTGACTATTTCTCAGAGTGCTGAGAAGGGAGTGCGGACCGCTCAAAGTCAAAGCACTGCGGCCGCCCCTCTGCCACCTCCCTGGGAGCAGAGTCGTAGAGCGCAAGTGTCCCCACTCCGCCTGTGCAGGCCGCGGGGCCAACAGGCTGGCTGGCTGGCTGGCTGCCCGGGCGACCCCCCTCCGAGATGCCGGGCCGGGGCAGACTGTGCAAACGCGCGCGGGCGTGTTTTCTTCCCCTGGGGTGGAGCCCTTCCACCCCACGCCGTCCGAGGCCCGTTGGCCTCGGGCGGCCTGCCTCCGAGAGTGGGAGAGAGACGGAGGACGGTGGCCCGCGGCGGCGCGAGGCGTCCCCGTTGTTCCACCACGACTGCCAGCCGGTCGATCCTGCCGGTAGCCTGGGCTTGTCTCCGCTCCGCCTGTCCAGGCCGCGGGGCCCACAGGCGGCTTGCCTGGGAAGACCCCGCTCTCCGAGCGGCCGGGCGCCACGTTCAAGAGGTGTACGGAGCCACCTGTGGGGGGGTCTGCGGAGGCCCCCCTGAGAGCGCTGATAACCCTGTCCTAGCTGCCTGCGCGGGCAGGCGGGACCCCCAAGAGGCCGGGCACAGCCCGCGGCAGCCCCCGCCGAAGTCCACGGCAGTTGGCAGAGACGAGTCTCGGAGAGAAAACGACAAAGTCCAGACGCTCCAGGCGCCGGCCAGGGGTGCGGACCCGGCTGGCCGGGCCGGCGGGAGCTGCGGCTGCCGGGGCCGAGCCGAGTGTCGACGCATGTCGTGAGAACCGGTATGAGGGTAATCCTGGGCCCTCGGGGCCGAGCTACGGTTCCATGAAGGCGGAAGGAGCGGGCCTGTTTCCCCTGATAGCGCCGACGACGGTAAAATAAGGGCTCGCAAAACGTCAGGACGAACACCTTTTTTGCATATAAGGGAACGAGCGGTGTGCGGTCTTTGACAAAGTGACTATTTCTCAGAGTGCTGGAGTGGGGACCGCTCAAAGTCAAAGCACCGCGGCCGCCCCTCTGCCACCTCCCTGGGAGCAGAGTCATAGAGCGCAAGTGTCCCCACTCCGCCTGTGCAGGCCGCGGGGCCAACAGGCTGGCTGGCTGGCTGCCCGGGCGACCCCCCTCCGAGATGCCGGGCTGAGGCGTAGGCAGCCGCCTCCATCACCACCACCCAAGGCGAGAGAGTGGGTCAACGGGAGAGCCGTCGCGGCCGGGGGACCCTCGCCGCGCCCATGTCCGGGGAAGGACCACAAGGGCCCTGCTCCCCGGCGCCCCGGCGAGCGGGTTCACCCTCGGCGCGTACGGCTCTCGAGGATGGGGAAGGGACGCGCGTGGGCGTCCCTCCCGTCCCCCGCGGAAGAAGGCGAGCGACTCTGCGCGTCGGGACACCCCGCGGAGCCCCCTGCGGGGGGAGTACTCCGGGGGAGAAGCGTGGCGCAGGGGGTGCAGCCCTTTCCCAGGCCACCGTGCGACGGCGTCGGTGGGGCCGACGCCGAGAGAGAGAACGATCCGGGCTCTCCCGCCTCAGGGCGGCCGAGAGCGGGGCACGGGCCCCACGTTTGGTGACGGTTTTCCCGAAAGCGAAGGACCCCCGCCTGTCCCCTCGGGCTCCGGCCGATGCGGGCGGTCCAGGGCGGGGATAGGGGACGGCGGCCTGCGGACGACGCGCTTTATCCCCAGAAGGAGCGAGGCATGAGGGGGTGTTCCACCCCCGCCGGCCGGTCTCGCTCCTTCTCCGGGCTACGCCTCGGCGGAGTAAAGACCCCCGGGTCAACGCTCCCGCGTCCGGGTGCCGCCGCGCGTCCCCTTCCCGCGGGGGGTGGATCCCTTCCACCCCTGGCCGTTCGAGGCCCGTGCGCCTCGGGCGGCCTCCCTTCCGAGAGAGGGAGAGAGAGACGGAGGACGGTGGTCCGCGACGGCGCGAGACGTCCAAGTTGTGTTCCCCACGGCGGCTACCCGGTCGATCCCGCCCGGTGGCCTAGGCTTTTCCCCACTCTGCCTGTCCTGGCCGCGGGGCCGACAGGCTGTCTGCCCGGGTAGACCCCGTTCTCACTGAGCGGCCGGGCCCCAACGTTCAAGAGGTGTACGAAGCCACCTCGGGGTGGAGCCCTTCCACCCCTGGCCGTCCGAGGCCCGTGCGCCTCGGGCGGCCCCCCTTCCCGAGAGAGGGAGAGAGACGGAGGACGGTGGTCCGCGACGGCGCGAGGCGTCCAACTTGTGTTCCCCCACGGCGGCTATCCGGTCGATCCCGCCCGGTAGCCTAGGCTTTTCCCCACTCTGCCTGTCCAGGCCGCGGGGCCGACAGGCTGTCTGCCCGGGTAGACCCCGTTCTCACTGAGCGGCCGGGCCCCAACGTTCAAGAGGTGTACGAAGCCACCTCGGGGTGGAGCCCTTCCACCCCTGGCCGTCCGAGGCCCGTGCGCCTCGGGCGGCCCCCCTTCCCGAGAGAGGGAGAGAGACGGAGGACGGTGGTCCGCGACGGCGCGAGGCGTCCAACTTGTGTTCCCCCACGGCGGCTATCCGGTCGATCCCGCCCGGTAGCCTAGGCTTTTCCCCACTCTGCCTGTCCAGGCCGCGGGGCCGACAGGCTGTCTGCCCGGGTAGACCCTGTTCTCACTGAGCGGCCGGGCCCCAACGTTCAAGAGGTGTACGAAGCCACCTCGGGGTGGAGCCCTTCCACCCCTGGCCGTCCGAGGCCCGTGCGCCTCGGGCGGCCCCCCCTTCCCGAGAGACGGAGGACGGTGGTCCGCGACGGCGCGAGGCGTCCAACTTGTGTTCCCCCACGGCGGCTTCCCGGTCGATCCCGCCCGCCGGTAGCCTAGGCTTTTCCCCGCTCCGCCTGTCCAGGCCGCGGGGCCGACAGGCTGTCTGCCCGGGTAGACCCCGCTCTCCGAGCGGCCGGGCGCCACGTTCAAGAGGTGTACGAAGCCACCTTTGGGGGGGCTGCGGTGCCCCCCGCCCCGAGAGTGCCTCCCAGGCCGAGGGAGCCCGGCGGTCGAGTGTCGTAGGAAAGCGCGTGCCACGGCTGTGTCGGTCACAGGGGCCAGAGGTAGTTTGGGCAACGGCTTAGATCCGTATGAAGCTCATCCTTTCCGGCCTGTTCTGGCGGCGGCTAGGCGCGCGCGCGCGAATGGCACGACGCCCCTGGTTCCAGCGAGGCGACGGCGCCCCGCACCCCACTCTCTGGGCCGAGCAGAGCCCCCGAGCGC